>NC_092498.1:111275801-111581537 GCF_047511675.1 Marmota flaviventris | reverse complement strand
TTCCTTCTTTAGCTCGTCACCTCTCCACAACAACAAGAAAATATTTGCTGAGTGGAATTGACCATTTGCCGTGTTGCCTCCTTATTTACAGATTTCATTTCAGTCACTGAGAACAACTGCTGTCCAAAAAATTAATATTTGTCTTGACTCTTAGGAGACGAAGATCATGTACACCAAACTTTTATTACACTATAATTATTCTAATCTTCTTACTAGTTATTGTTGCTAACCTCTTCTTTACTCAATTTATAGATTAAACTTTAGTACACATTGTGCACACAGAGCGAAAAAAATAGCATCTGTAGGATTCAGACTATGTGCAATTTCAGGCATCCACTGTGGGTCTTGGAAAGGATCAATATTAGATAGACATCTTCACTCTTGTCCTTTGATTGCTGATAATCATAATAATATACAAGCAATGCAATGATAGTCATATTAATACCATAACTAGTTGCCATTTGTTAAGTGATAATTAAGTGCCAAGTCTTAAATGTGTCACATTCCATATGTAATTTTCATAACTCTGATCATTCTATAGTTTTTATTAAAGAAATGAGGAAACAAGCACATAGTGATGAGTTATGGAGCAGAGATGTGAACCATCTGCCTCTCTAACCACTGTGCACTATGGCTTCCTCTGTTGTCCGAGGCAGAAGGTCTAAGAAGTACCTCCTTGTTTATTTAGGACCTTTCATAGCTGTGTTGAATGCACCACAAATGCATGTTGTCCAAACATCAGTGGCAGAAGTGGTTCTCCAGAGAAGGAGTCCCTGCCCTATTTTGCTCTTCTTAGCATGTATGTTACTTTGATCAAAAGAATGAAGTCTTTTCTGCAGTTTTCTGACCCTTTGGTCATATTATCCAGAAAACTACTCCTATTATACTTTCCTGAAGTCACAAGGACTGTGAAATCATTTGAGACAAATCATTTGACAAATTCTGCTTCATGTCCCTTCAATAACCTTCACACAGCTAGTCATGTATGGAAAAGCCCATCCAGCCAAGCAAAGGGCCTTGGTTTTATAGGCCCAGATAGTGACTGGATTCCAATGTGTAAATAAATATGGTTTGTTAGAGAATTTAACCAGTATAGACTCTTAATCTGCAAAATTCTGGTTCAAATAGCTCTAGCAGATAGATTCCTTGGCCTGTGTTACCCAAATTATTGCCTCAAATCTGCTTTTCATCTTATTTATAGACATTTGATTTACATAGTGGTCATTTAATTGATAGAATTACAATGATCAGATTAATTTAACCTGTGTAAGCAGCCAAGATGGATCATTTAAACCAAAATCAACATTAAGGTCTGAATTCTACAACTGGCTCTCTACCCCAAAACTGTAAACCATTTATTTATAGATGAGATCAGAAAAACAATCTTTTTGTAAGATCCTCAGTATCTTATCTCTCTCTCCCCAACAGCTTTGAAATTCTGTTTTAAGATCATTTCTGCTAAATCTGGCTACTTTTGGAAACCTGCCATGTTTATCAGCAACAGAGGAGCTCTGGTGTGATCTTGGCTTCTGGCAGCTGTAACAGCAGCTGCCTCCGAACACTCAGGTTTGCTTCGTGGTGAAAACACAATAATCATATTTTGGAGTTCAGAGAATCAGCATTCCTGCTGAGCAATGACAGACTCCACACGTGGAAACATAACTGCAACCTTAAGCACAGCCAGTTTTCTTACAAATGCCAGCTGTTCATCACAGGAGTGAAGAGAAGACCTTTGCAAAGTCAATTTCAACACTGGAAAAAGTAATCGCCAAAGAAAAGAGTCTCTAAAAAAGTATTTGAGGCATCACACACAAACAAAGAGGGATACCTGTCCTGGTTTGCCTGAGACTGAGAAAAATTCCTGAAATGTAGGATTTAGAACATGAAAATGAGGCAATTATTACAATACAGGGTGCAAAAATAAGGGCTTCAAAGGAAATGAGAACAAATTGCTGCAGGAGGCTGGATGAGGAAACAACCAATTATGACTAAAGCAATGGGAGAAAGCTTTATAAAGGAATTTGCATTTGAGTAGAAACTCAGCAAATGGGGAAAGACTCACACAAAGAAAGCAGCATTTGCAGAGTCACAGAGGAAAGGAAGTGTCTGAAAACATTGGGGAAATACCAAGTAGCAAGAGTAAGTGTAAGGATTAGGAACTCCCCCAAACAGGGCTGGAAATTAGCCTGTGAAAATTAGAGATGGTGCTCCGGAAATAGTAATACATGTTCTGTTGCGATATGTTCCTTCATTGGAATTAAAACAGGGAGACTATTAGGAACTGCTGGAATAAAGAAAGTAAGGAGGGCTTATGTTGAGAATGAAACCAGTGTTAGCATAACAGGAAGAAAAAAAAGTTTTTCAAGGACTTTTGGTAAGAAAATTACTAGGACTGAATGACTAATTCAGCAACTGACAGAGGAAGACATAAGAACATTTTCAAGGTTTTTGCAAAATCTGTGATTGTGATTATGTTATTAAAAGTTTAGGAAAACAGGAGGAAGGCCATTTCTTTTGGGTGAGCAAGTTAGGAGAATAAATTCAGTTCTGAATATTTGAGTTTTAGACCTCAGATTTGGTTATATATTGCTGTGAAAAAAAGCAAAAACAAAAACAAACAAACAAAAAAAACCCAAACCAACTACCCTAATAACCAGGTGCCTTCAAAAAGACAATTGACTATTATCTTGCACTGCTCTGTGCTTTGCCAGGGCTCAGCTGGAGAGTGACTGCAATGAAACAGCATCTGGGGCTGAGTTGGATGAAGGCTGGCAAGTCTGAATGTCCAGCAGCCTCCTCACTCCCATATATAGTGCCTACAGTGGGGCCTCACCCAGGAAGACGGTCTTAAGCTATCTGTGCTTCTTATATGGTGGTTGGCTTTCAAAAGGTTTCTAGTCCCCCTAAAGACAGGTCTGGAATTGGCATAACATCACTGCATTATATTAGTCAAAGTGGTCACAGGCAAGCCCAAATTCAAGGTGGGGTTGGGGAGAAAAGGCTCCACCTGTCAATATGTGGAATGCATACTTGTGCAGTTATCTTTTCCAGGACATGTAGGATGAAAATGTAGAGATGTTTATGGAACAATTATGAGCCTTTTTTTGGATCTTCAGAGAGAAGTTAGAAGTAGAACTGTGAATGGGAAAATTTTATCAAAACCAGGGGAACAGGGGGGTAAGATAAAGAAGGTGAGAATGGAAAAAGAATGACATAGCACTAATTAAGAAGTGGAAGCCAATAAAGGAGAGGGTAGATTGATAAAGCCAGTGAAGAGCAAATCAACCTGAGGAGACAAGAAGGGTAAGAGTGTTAGGAGTGATGAGGGTACAAATGCTGCCTGCAAATTGGGAAGGATCTTATCAGAGGATGTGGTAATTGGAAGTTTAGGAGATGCCAGTGACTTGAATGAACATTTACAGTCACATTGACCAGGGAGAGAAAGACTTTATGGTATTGAGATATAAGGAAGCAGGAGAAAGCATACAGTGCCCCTCTTGGAGGATGGCAGGCATCAGTTAGGTGTGCCACCCTGAAAGATCTGACTTTGCCAGGATGGAGAAGGGAGGGAAAGGGAAGCTGTTTTCCCAGTTTTCTCTGCCTGTTTGAAAGGGTGGTTTGGGAGAAGGAAAGAAGAGAAGGAAAACATAGAGAACAAAGAAAGGACCAGTAGAAGAGAGGTACAGAAGAGGTATTTAGCTTTAGAAAGGACTGGAGATGCTGGATGATACCGGAAGAAACATGGAGAATGGAATTTGGCAGTGGAGGGGAACTAACAGTAATCTTCAAGCTTTCTGTGAAGAGAGAATTAAACCACTTCATCCTGGTAGAGATCTTGGGATTTTCCACCTGTAGCCTGTTATATGCCACTCTTTCTGAAAAATCTTTTCCATCTTTGCTTGTATACTTTCTCCCTGTAGTTTGAGCCCTTTCTCCCAGGTTGCCCTCCTTGATTCAACCAGCTAGAATCAAGGGTTCTTTCACCTCAGAACATCTATCAAATATTTCTTTAACTTCTAATTCCATGTATTTATTTCCATCCATTATTTAGTGGCAGTTTCTCTTTCTTTCTAAGCTTTCTCTAAATACATTTTAAAAAGAAGGAGGAGTAGGAGGAGGAAGAGGTAAGGGATATGGAGGGATATAGGTTTGATATGAAGAGTGTTGGTCATTGGTAATGAGTACACAAAACTGGAGAGGGTTTGGTAGAACTGGAGATGAGAAACATAAAAAACTGCAGAAACCAACTTTCATCTAGCTTTAGCATTTTCTTCATTATTTTGGTTCTAATTGTTGATTAAGAAATTATGTAGAATTAAAATAATTTAAGAATTTATAATTTACTTATTTATGAAAAATTCTAAAGATAAATAAAATTATAAAGGTAAACAGTCTCAAGCAGGACAGGACTGGGTCATGCTCACTAACTTTAAAAAAAATCTAGTCATATTAAATGATACTTAAATCTCCATCTTTTAATATTTAGATAGTCATGAACTATCCTTTCCATCTTCTTTTTTTTGTATAAATTGCCTTAGAGAAACTGGTTTAATTGTTTTACAATTTGAAGATTTTACATAACATTATTTTCAGCTAACACTTCTCTTTTATAGACACAAAAATTACTTGACAGAAAAATAGTATGAATTAAGAGTTGAGTGTGTTAGCATAAATAATATAGTCAACTAAGTCAAAGATAATTATGAAATAAAAGGTGAAATAGACCATCTTTTTTTTGGACACAGCCTAATATTATAGTGTTATTTGTACTGAACAAGAAGCATGCCTCCTTGTATCAAATTATAAAATATAAAAGTCTAGAATAGCCCTTGGCCTGTAAAAAACAGATTTTAACTGTGTGTTTTTACCATGTCCTGGTTTTAATAGAAAACAAAAGATGCATGGTAAATGGAATTCCCATGTATTTTGTTTTCTTACAAACTAAAATATAAGCCCCTTGAGGAGAGGGAGTATATCTTTCAAAAGTCCCTGTGCCTGGTGTAAGCGTTTCCTGAAGTGATGGAAGGTGAATAAATGAATGAATAGATGAAGCATGGGTATTGAAGTAAGCTTTATTTGAATATAATCTGAAAAATTCTAAAGCAAAATTATAAACCAGGATGTGAGTAATACAGTGAATATAATATATAAATATCCATCCTAGGTTCTATATTATATACAATAATTGTGCAAGCATAAAACTTACACATCAATGGAATGGGCAACTGGGACACCCAATACTGAGAGAATGTTGATAAAATTATGTAAAACATTTTCCAATATGGTAGAAAAAGTATATTAAATATTTTGAGATAGTCCAGATTAATCTTTGCTATAAGCAGGTAAGTTTTTGTGAAAAAAAAGTTTTTAATGAATATAGGCTTCCATCAGACAGCATTCTTTCCCTCCTTTTACCCCTAACTCAAGAAAAAACTATTTTGTACCTAAGAGCAAGTCTGATGGATATAGATAAAATGAGCAACAATTTTCATTTGAAAATTGTTTTATGATTTCTAGAGCTTATAATTTGGCTCAATCACAGTAAGAAATAGATATTAAAATGGATATTTTAGAGTATATTATTAACACCATAAAGAAAATATCTTAGAAATAGAACATTTCATCAATGTTTAGACTCTTTCATTTGAAATAGGTAATCTGTTTGATTTTATTCCATAGAGCAGATTTATGATATCTGGCTTGGAATATTCTATGTAGGCTAATAATTTCACTTCCATGATTTGGAGTTCTAATTGGATCATAAATTGTCTGCTGAGGCTACTCTGTAAATAGAGTCTAGCTGCTTCTTTTGATAGTCTGAAGGAAGAGGAGGACAAGTCCTCCAAAGACATTAAATCTTTCTCAAATAGTGGTTACAAAATTGTAACTGAGATATAAATATGTGTGCATACCCTTATATAAAGTAACACCCTTATTAGCTCTGTTGATAAAAACCATTATTAGCTCTGTTGGTTTTGTCCTTTAATTTGAGAAACAAAGGCAATGATAAAGAGGAAAATAAGACAAAGCCATACAAATTGGACTTCAGAGAGACTAAGCCATCTGTTCATCAGATTGATAAATTACTATGACCAAGGCACCATGGGAGAACTATTCATTAACATATAAAGGCAGTGCAAACTCACAGGGACCCTAAGCCAAGTGGCCTATAAATCTACAAATCATATCCATTAGAACAGAAAACATAAAGAAGAAATCTGTATTGACATACATTGATTGATTGATTGATTGATCACAGTGCTGGGAATTGAACCCAAGACATTATGCAGGCTAGGCAAATTCTTTATCACTGAGCTACACACTCAGTCCTGTCATATATTATTTTAAGGTATTTTTCACAAGCAAGGATTTAAAGATATTTATATATTATATATACATATATACCTATTATATATATATATTCTTTATATATATTCCTTTAAAGATATACATATATATCTTTATATATGTATCTTTCATATATGTACAAATATATCTGTGTGTATATGTATATACATACACACACACATATATATATATATACACACATATACATATATTTGATCAGGATGATTTTTAAGATGTGTGCATATATCTCCATGTATACATATCTATATCTGTCTATATACATACACATAAGATGAGATGGTCAGAGTTTTTAATTTAATAACTGAAGTTATTAAATATTAGCAATATAATTTTCTATTACCATTAGTAGTATCAATTATTGTTCAGAAAAGGGAAAAGCTTAAATTATTATAAATTGATATTTTTGTGCTCTCTTTGTCCCATAATATTATGTCAGTATTAGAGAAAATCAGGACAGCCATGGGTCCTGTAGGAGACTGCTCTACAAGAAGCCTGTAATTCATATCAAGGTTAAAACTTCAATGAGTTTCCATTGGCTGAATGATTGCATAAATTAATGCCATTCAGAACAGCTTTAACTTGCACAGCTGACTTAGGAAATGTGTGACTAAGCTTCTAAATTGGCATCCGAGGCGCATTTACAGGAGTTGCCTTATCTCTGCACCACTTATTGCCTTTCATCCCCCCTCACTTCCTCCCATTATCATCATCACTTTCATCACAGGCAGCTGAAGTTTCTCCTTCAAAATCAAAAGCCCTTGGAGACTAGTCCTGCTTAAAGTTATGGGTCGCTAAAAATGTTGATGATGTGGTGTCTCTCTTTCATTTCCATTTTGATTAAGTGAAAGCCTCTTAATTTGGGTCATTATTGATACATAAATCTGTAGAGAAAATGAACATGCATTTATAATGTGACCACATTACATGATTTATTGTTCTTACAACATATATATACAGAAAGGAAAAATAGAGTCCAGCTCTTAGATCCCCTGGATATGAAGCACTGACAGGGACTAATGGGGCAAATGCACATCCTCTGAGCAGATCAGCCCCTGCTCTCAATGGCTCAAGACTCATTATTTCAACTGAACTAGGTCTCCCATAAAAAACAACAACAACAACAAATAAAAAACAAAAAAACACATCTAATATCAGTCTGTCTATTCTATTTGACTTAACTTTTTGTGGAGGGTTTGTGAGTGGTAAATGAAAGACTCAAAATGGGTTTCCATACCTGATTGTGGACTTTGTTTAGGAATTTTGGCTACCGCTTGAGGGCTGGAGGTGGAGTGCGTCCGTTGGTTGGCTGAGCTGTGGATGCTGCTGGGAACTGCAGCTGAGATGTTCTTTCGGGGCTTCATATCTTGCAGCCACATAGGTGAGGCTTCGAAGGCCTGCATCCTCCGAGCATGACTGTTGGCATTGACTTTCAGGTAGGCCTGGGCCTTGTGTTCTTGGAGCTCCCCATAATTGGCATCAGTCACCCTGCACTCATATAAACCTTCGTCCTTTTTCCTCACTTTGGAAATCTGAAGTTTGTGGGAGATGTCATTGCCTTGAACTTTCACTGTCTGAAAAATTGCAGGTAAAAAAAGTGCTGCATGAAATGATTTTGTTCTCATTCTTTATCCTGAGCTTGTTAATGTTGGAAAACTAATGGGCCTTAATGACCTCATAGCTACTGTCAAGGGGCTTTTTATTTCCTTAACATCTGATCTTAAGATCTTATTTATTTTACTCCACTAATAATGACATTCACAGACTTAGGATAATGAGGTCAGTCTAAACAGAGCCATATTATCAGTGTGGTTCATACTCTTCAGGTTCTGATAAATAGAAGTGCCAGCATTTTCTCAACATGGGACTGGATTAACTCTGCTTGGTTAACTCAGATGAATGGAGTATAAACCAATGAGGCCAACTCCATAGTTAATGCAGATTCTTTTCTTTACTGTGGGTTATAAACTAACCCCTTCAAATCTGGAAGATCACAGAAATATTTTTGTTGGTCATAACAGCTGAGATGAGAATATACTTTTATCCCCACATTGAGGTGATTACTAAAGGTACTGTTACAACAGGCCCACGCCTATTAATGTTTTTTTTTTTTTCTTCTCAAAATTTTCATGTAATCTTGGTTACAGTTATTGGGTGGCAAAGCTCAGGTACTTGTTTATATCACCTAAAGTCTTATGGCTCAAAGTATATACCAGATGCCTTTGTAGGAAATTGCAATGCCATCAATAAAACACTGATTTGATTTTCAAAATTGAAATTGACCTTTTTATTTCTTCTAATAATTTTGTCCCAGGTTTTTAATATAACAGCTATATAAAATGTATATGATACATAATAAATATGATATATTTAAATATTATTATTGGAACAGTTAGATTTAATATATATCATGTTATCCATGATTGACAGAATGATAGATTTCATAAGACATTCAGGATTTAAGGTTTGAGTTAATTTTGAAAGACAGAGAAAAGTAGTGGAGACAAGAATATAGTTATTCTGCTAGTGGCTATTGCATTTTCAAACAGCCATAAATAATTAAGAAAATTTGAGAAGTGTTATTCTGTATTTTATATAAACATATGTGTATATAAGCATATATATAACAAGTAGTTTCTGACATTTGAATTATAACCATAAGTATATATTTATGTGTATACAAACTTATATATAAATATTCTAACATTATAAAATAATGGAAGTCAGTTCTACATATATTCCTGACTAAGTCTTCTAACACTTGGAGGTAGTCAGAGTATTTATATCATTATTATCCCATTTTACCATGGAGTAAACTGAGGTTTAAGAAGTTTGCTTAGTGATTCCTAACACTGATTTTTATATTAGTCAATTAGTTTTGCTTGAATTAATGCAGTTCTATGTGGTCTAGAGGTTGAAGTTTTATCAGTATTTTATAAATATTTCCCAGAAAATCTAAGTTAATAAATGTTGGTTTAGTACAGAAGTTAAGGTCAAACAGAATGTACATGGGGAACAAATTACCTTCTGCCTCAGTTCATATCTAGAACTCTTTTCAACTCAGTAGATTTTATAATCTACTAACCTAGCTATTACTATTAGCAGTTGCATAAGTGATTATGTCTCTGTATGTGTCTGAAGGCTCTTTTTGTTACTATTCTTCAGATGGTATGGTATGGGCATGAAGAGTCAGCTGTTAATATTCAATCAATAAGCTATCTAATTATATGTGTATGTACAAAGTAAAATGCTTATGAAAAACACTATTAATTGATTTTACCAGTCAAGCTTTTCCTAGCATTATAGGAAAACAACAGCTTCTGTGATGTAAGAAAAATTGAAACTAAAATATTCTAAAAAAGTTTGTGATTTTGTGAGTTATTAAGTTGTTTGATATTTCTTCCATGTTGAGATTACACAATTAGATGATAGATTTAAGTTCTGCATACAATATATTTTTATGCTTTTAGTTATAAAGTAACCCCAATCTTATGCCACTTTATGCTATCATAAGAGCTTTAATATAAATCTTTCTAAAATGTAGATTATTGAATTTTTAGATATCTAAAAATAAACAATATATTCATCCTCAGTAGATTTCTTCCTTTTGTATTATAAAACTATTTCATATCTAGTACTGAAAACTTGTTAAAGCCATTTTTCAAGGTAAGTTGTATTATTAATTAATTTACTCTGCATAGCTTCATTTGAAGTGTAGCAAAAAAGATGATTTTCATTTTCTTCTCATCATATAATTATTCAAACTAATAACCAATAGGGTAAAACAATATTTTCTTAGTTTCAATAGGTCAGTCTTCTCCAGTAATGGTTGCAAATTTATATTTGCTTTTGGCTTTATATTTTTATGATTTTGAACACCAGCATTAGAACTACATTAGATACACTATGAATGACATTTAAATTTGAGTTTTTTTATTTCACTATAATTTCAAAATCTTCTTGGATGCTTTAATTTTTTTCTCTCTCTAGGAAGATTTTTGTATATTACTTTTTCACTTTCTATTAAAGGATAATCATTTCCAAAATTTAAAATGCACATTAGCATTGCAGCCCTTCACTCTTATACAACTGTTACAAAGAACAAGAAAAAAAAAGTCACACAACCTTTTTGGATACCAAAATGATTCTCTAGTTAATTTCTAGGTATTTACATGATTAATACATAATTTTACTTATGGACTCTCAAATCGCTTCAGTTTTTATGTACCTAAAGAGGTAAAGAGGAGATAACTGGCTCTTAACCTGCGTTTGCAAAATTGCTTTTTTTCAGGGACAACAAATTAAATGGTTTTAAAATCTAAAATCCATTTACTACTAATGTTCACCTTGGGCCTGCCTAGCAGCTAAGGCACGCGCCCCCTGTCGCCTGTCCCTGTGACACTCACACTGATCTTGGTCCCGTCGTTGTCCGGCTCTCTGTCTGGTAAGAGCTCCACCTGCGGGACAAGGATGCAAATGCTCAAATTCCCACCGAGGTCTGACTCTCTTGTCCGCAGCACAGTGGTGCGGAGCCTTCCAGGCTAGTCCCAGCCTTTGTAGGTGTGTTGCAACATTTTAGTTAGGACTGGGAAGAGAAGGGACGTGGCCCCATCTGCATCTGGTCCCATGGTCGGCCCTAGACCAACCCGCCTCCCGGAGGTTCGCTGGCCTGCGGCCAAAGCCGCGCGGCTAGACCCCGCTACCTCCCAAGCGCGCTTGTCGCTGCCCAGCGCGGTCCCGGCGCCACCAGTTTCGCGGAGGCTGAGCTCCGAGAGGCGGGCCCAGTGCCCGCGGCCGGGCCAGGTCTTCCTTGCGGTTGGATCCGTCTGGGGCTTCGGGTTCCGGGAAGGTTAGGGACAGACACAAAGATGCAAAGATGGGCGGAGATGTGAATGTGGGTGGAAGTTTTCGGGCACAAATTTCTCCATCTTTTTCTGCGCTGCTGTCCCATCCCTGGGATTTATTTATTTATTTTATTTTATTTATTTACTTTTTTTACAGACTTTCTTTTTCACTCTCCTGAACGTCCGAGTCCTCTTTTGCTCAACTGCCTTTCTTCTTCGCTCTGACCCTCTTCTGTCTCCCTTTCTCCTCACTAAAATTCCTTTTCCCCTCCTTTCCTCACACTTCCTCCTTTTCTTCCTCCCTCCTCTTCTTCCTCCTCCCCTTCCTCTCCTATCCACCGGTGGCTCCATCATTCCCTCCTCCCTTTCTCCCCTCCCTCCTTCCTCCGCTCCGCATCAGCCTCTCCCTCTCCCCTACTTCTTTTCTTCCCCATTCCCTGCCCCACCCTCAACTATCTCGGTTAAAGGCAAAGGTGAGAGAAATGGGACTAGAAGGGAAGAGGGTGGTCATGCGGGCATGACCTCGGACAGGAGTTCTTCACACACACATACTGTCTAGGAAAGAGTAGCGGATGTCCTGGGATGTATGTACAGCGCTGTAGTGTCACAGTGGGCATCTTAATAAAAGCAATATTAAGAGTAGGAGGTTACTCTCCAATTTAAATCAGGAAAGGCTCCCCATAATATGACTTCCTTGGTGGTTTTAACTTATGTCGCCCAGGACAAATTCAGGCTTGTTTCCTATATGGCTGGGCGTCTTTCACGCCCCCCTCCCCAAAAGATGGGAAGGTCCCCAGGGACACCTAGGCAGCATCTTGGGCCCTGCCCCCCCCCCCCATTGGAAACCCAGAGAACTAAAAGAGTGGGACAGACACGACACGGGAGCTTTGCGGACTATGTGACTGCACTACCTGCGCTCCAGCCACCTCAGACCCAGGCTCCAGGTCCTCGGGTCCCCGCAGGAACCACCATTGGATCTCCAGGTACACCGAGGCGGAGCCGCTCTGAAAAGCGCAGGACATCTCCACATTCTGCCCCTCTGTCGCTGTCACATTCCGCGGAAACTCAGTAAATTTTGCTGTAAAACAGGAGCATATCCTTTTGGCATATATACACCACTCTCTCCAACGTTTCTTTCCTTGAGAGCTCACGTTTTTCTCGGACTTAAAAAACAGCAACAACCCGTCTATGACATCCCTGACTTTGCCTGCTTACATCCCCCACCCTCCGCCTTTCTTTGCCCCTTGCCTGTCTTATTTTTGGTATCATGACTAAATCACTTTGTTGTTGATCAAGTCCAGATAATGGAATGGCTAACAAGCTTGCCAGTAACTCTGTTAGCCAAGATGCCCAGAGTTAGATCCAAATACCCTTTGTCAGATTGCAGCATGCCATAAAACTTACTGAGATTCAGTGAGGTACAATTTAGACCATATGTCAAGTTGTTATTATGAGGAAAGCCTCTTCCCTCTAAGTTTCTAAACAGTCTATGACTAATGGAATATTTCATTTTGCAGGCTGATCATGACTCTGTCAAAATGCACATTGCTGATATGACAAAAACAGTTATTAGCAATTGTGATCTGAAGCCTACAGTAGTGAAACAAGTTGCACACTTTTTAATGTTTTTATTTCATTCTCTAGAAATTAATCTTCACATTTGTTCCTATCAAGTTATTGTATAGCTATTGCCATGTCCCTTGGAATCTAACAATCATACATCCAGGCTTAGATGAGATTGAAAAATATTTTGAAGTCACTACAGAGATTTTTTTTAAAGCCTATTCATTACCAACTGTAACACTGCCAGTTTGTCAGATTCATATATACATGGTGAAACTCACAAAAATAAAATGTCCTCTTTCTCCTTAAGGGCATGTTTTTGAACATGGGATGCTCTTGTTAACATGGTTGTTCTTATCTGTGTAAAGGACACTTTGCAAAGAGCTGATTGCTTCCGAAAAGTAGTCTTAGATTTGTGGCGGTTGGAATTGTATAGCTACAATGCACAGTTATGGAAAGGAGGGCTGAGGGAACTGCAGGGATGATTTAGGGTGTATGCACTTTACCCCCACTTTTAAAAGATAGATACTCATTTCAAAATTTTATGAAATCCCAGATTGATCTCTAGTGAAATGGAACTGTGTTTATACTTAAAGGAAATGGGAGCTATTGAGAAGGCAGTCTGATCTGAAAAGGACTTTTCTTTTCAAACTGGAAGGAGGAGTACATGGCATTTCTGCTTGCAGAAGTGATGCAGTCTTCTGGCAGCAGAGATGTGATCTGTTCATGGTGCTGAAACGACCACTGCAGCCTGCAAAGTCCTGAACAACTGGATTCAGCAGGCTGCTGCAGCTTGTAATGCAAGTCGTGCCTTTTTTTATGGGTCCTCAGAGGAGTCTGTCCTTTGATAAACACACATGCAAATGAAGTCACACAGACTCAGAAAAGGAAAACTCTAAACCCTTTCTGCCTGCAAGGGAAAGCAGGACTGATGATGGAAAGTCCCCCAATATCCAGTTCTGTTTGTGGTGATTATGTATGCATGAGTGGTTATCCTGTGCATGTACACAGAAAGTACACACACACACACACACACACACACACAGCCCTGTGTTTGTGTTCACTGAGGAACTCACCTCCTTGCCAGGCACCAAGTGTATAATCTCTGAAACCTCTCATGCCTATGATTTAATAAACTTTAAAGAAAAATATCAAACAGAATACTATCCATACAATCTAAACCCACTGTTACTTGCTAAGAATCTCACTATATCTTCCTGTACATGCTTTGAATATAAGGAAAACAACACACACACACACACACACACACACACACACACCAGATGTATATTTGCCATTGAGCACAGACTTACCTTGAGAAGAAAGCCCTTGTTGTACGTATAAAACGGAAAAGAAAACAATTCCAACATATGCCAAAAAGATCCCCATCATTCCAAAGTGGGGGGGTCACATCAGTGTAGCCAACAGCCAAAAAGCCCTAAAAGAAGAGAATGCAAGCGTATCAGAAGGCTCTGTTTCAGAGCCCTGGGCGCGACACTGCAAACATCCTATCCTGCTGCTCGCTCCGCGGGTGAAGACTGGCTTTGGGGAGAGGGGAATGCAATTCGCGAAGGTTAAAACCAGATGGCTAGGATTCCTGAGGCTTCTAGTGCAGACCCAGGCTTCAAACGCCGGGAAGTGTCTCCGCTGCTGGCTGGCTGCTTTCAGCTACCTGGCAGCTTGTCCAACGTCAGCCCGCTGCTCCAGCTTGCGTGATCACTGCCCTCCCTAAACACCGAGCCAGCTCGGGAAGCGGGGAGTGGGCAAGGGGGGCGGGCTGGAGGACTTCGCTGGGCTCGCGGCGCCGCAACTTTTCCCTCTAATGGCTGCGATGATGCCTTTAACTCTCTGCGTGCTGGAAAGCTCCGCACCTGGGGGAAGCTTGGGCCGGGCAGCCCGCAGAAGGCTGAGGGCTGGGCGGCTCCATCTGTGTTTCCCTTCTAGAGAGCAGGGACATTTATTTTTTCCCAATTTGCTTTTTCTCCCCATCAGTTGAATCTTTTTTGTCTGGATCTGATGGCTTACTGCTGAAGAAGACAATACAGTTGGAGGGTTGCAGTGTTTGCTTGGGGCTAGGAGTGAGGGATTTGAGGAGGAAGTTGAAGCATTGTTGAAGAAGAGGGAGGAATGGGATGGGGTGGAAGAGACTGCTTCGGGGCGATGAAAACAGCCATTTGAGGGAAATGTCGCTTAACCAGTTATTAACTGCTCTAACTAGAATGATCACATGCTATTATTTCACAAGAATTTATTGCTGCACAGCCTCCAGTTGGAAGACAAGCCTTTCATGCAGGCACCATATCACTCCAGCTGGTAAACCAGAGAAGAAAAGTATAAAAAGTCACGTATTGAGAGAATTTCAAGAAGAAAAAGCCCACCATATTATGTTTATTATTTTTTATTCATATATCCTCTGCCTTCCCTCCCTCTATCGCACAGTATCTTGGAGTGGGGGGGGGGGGGGTTCAATATCATTAAGGTTTTCACGACATGATTTATGTCTATTTTGTTCACTTTCTTCTCTTTTGTATAGCAATAATTTTGTAAGGTACCCCAGGATTATATGAATATGAAATATTATTTGAGGCAGAAAAACAGTTTTAGAATTTTTAGCAAATATAGTTTTCTGCTCTGACAAAGTTTGAGAAGTATATTCTATTTTTCAAATGAAAAATCTAAACAACAGTATATATCCTATTAGATTGAGATTCTATTTGCCCTTGTGAATTCTAATCATTATTGAGTTTGAATCTTTAACAAAATTGAACATCATGTGCTATCAAAGGAGAGTGTAATTTTTTTAAAATTCCAATTATTATTTCTGTGTAACAATATCTCCAATCTGTAGTATAAGTTGGAAATATAAGTTAATATTAGCAATGCTGTCCAGAAACCAATGCAGTATATGTGGATTCATTAACAGATAAAGAATTTGCAGTTGGCTAATGCGTTTATTGGCCAGAAACAAAAATTAACCTTAACATAGCTTTTGGATTTTAAAACCACTTCTACTGCTGAAAGCAGCAGAAACTTAAATTTCAGAAAACTAAGACACAATAACTTCGAAACAATGTAATTTATTTTCTGAAACTACATTTATTTTCTACCATAGGTAGAGGCAGAACAGGAGACTTGGAGACAGTCATGGAGATATTTTGTATCTGTTGACGTTTAGGCCAACCAGACTCTACATCCTCATATTTTATTCAGCAAAACAGATTTTGAAGTTTGTCATTCTCAGAAAATAAGACTCTTTATGTTCAAACACTCCTTCTAAGAATGTGTTCAGTGTATAGAAACACAGTTTAAATTAACATACCTATCCCATTCTAAATATTATTTGGAAAGCAAACAACAAAACATTGCAGGTATTAGCTATTTAGAGATTGGTCATCTTCAGCTTTGAATATGCTTAACAGAATATGCACAAAGTGATAACAAGATTTAAAGCTTTTTTTTCAACATTTATTATAAACACTAGTTTAGTATGTCATGAAAATGACCTGACTTCAAGGTTATCTGCTGTTTGAATGGTTTTCAATATGAAGAAAAGGGCATCCATTTTAAGCAAGAGAAGTTCTAAATTAATTTAGCAAAGCACTTCAACTGCTTTATGGGGAATTTTATCACTATAATTGTAAAAGCATAATAAAAATAAGATAAAAATGTAAAAAAGAAAGTGTGAGGAATGCTATTATAGGGAAGATAAATCATTAAAGTATTTTAAATAGAAAGTTAAAGCATTCAAGCTATGAAAAAAGGAAGAAAGGAAGGAGTGTGAAAGGGAGTTAGGGAGGAAGGAAGGAAAGATGGATGAAAGGAGGGGTTGGAAAAATTTTGTTATTCTTCTTATGAAAATTGCCTGATATGTATTTTTATTTTCAGTTTTGCCATTGTAGACCAAACTACTTTCTTAAGTATCTATAACATATTCTTAAAGACTTTAAATAGTGCCACTAAACACATCTGTATTAATTTCTACAGAACAATTAATTGCCTTATTAAAGACAATATATCTCTATATTGGCAGCTTGAAATGACAAAAATATTAATAAAAAGTAAATATACACAGTGTATTAAATGATACTGTCAAAGACAAAGTCCCATAATTTTAAAGAGTCCTCATAAAACATTATATTTTCCTATAAGTTCAGAAGCAAATTATCAGGTAAGATTTCTTGTCTGTATCCAAATATGGGAGAAACATTTTCTACTCATCTCTTCTTCCCAAATTATTGCTGATGACTGACACTATTTAAATGCCTGCAAATCTATCTTTTTTTTTTTTTAAAAAAAAAAAAACACATTTATGAACTAGTGTTCCAAAATTAAAAATCTATCATATCAACTTTTGATGGTTTTCTTGCTCTCTGAATTAGTTTTCGTCCATTATTTAACATTTAAAAAATGTAAAAAGTCCATATCCCCACAGGTATTTTTGGTCCTAAATTTTATGATGGTCATGGTCATATGATATGTTCCTTCCTCAGACATAATTCAATCTGTTTGTGTCCTATTGTTTTACATTGTATGTTGTTTCAGTTCCATTTATTTATTTTTCACATACTCAAATTTGCTTAACTTTCTCTTTCAAACACTGTTCCTTTGTGATGTCTGGTAGCCTTCACATCTTATAAGCTTTCAGAGCTCTTAGTCCATCTAGATCTCAGCTGGAGAGGAAGGTCTTTAAGTTCTGTGCCTACTGACAATATGATCTCTTTCTCCTAAAAGGGATTTGGGGGACATTTTTTCATTTTGAACTTGAGAGAAATCACATTTCACTCCCATTTGCTCTCAGTAGGTTGACTTTCCATGTCACCTTTCTTATATATACCAAATGTAAACATTAAACAAAATTGGAATAGGGGCTGGAGTTGTGGCTCAGTGGTAGAGAGCTTGCCTAGCATGTGTGAGGCCCTGGGTTTGATTCTCAGCACTGCATATAAATAAATAAAGGTCCATTAACAGCTTAAAAAATTGGAATAATTGGCAGATGTAAAACTAGGTATTTTCTTTTGCAAACAACCTTTAAAGTATTAAAAATATTCACTTACAGAATTGAAAAACAACCTGTGTGGATCCTGAAAGGTAAATTTTGTTTCTTTACTTCTCTTGCAGGTATCTTACTGGCTCAGATGAACTGTATTTGTGTTTCCACCATGCCCCTGGAGGTACATCCTACTGTGCTCTTGAACACTTTCTTTGGAGATAATCAAAACTGCATAAGAGAGAATATTTCAAGGTATTGAGAAAAATTTTCACATACAGTCTCATGCTTGGATTAATTTATTTCTCACTTGGGAAAATAAAAGGAAATATTACAAAGTCTAAATGTTGAAGAGATATAAAAAATCAACAAATTTTATTTCAACTAAAGAAAATGAGTCTAAGAGAAATTCACTAACTCATGTTAATCCAAAATGAGCTTTTAAAATATGTATTCTGCTGACCATACAAGCTAAAGTAGTCAAATTTATGTCTACTCTACATTCTGCAATTTCAAAGATATGATAAAAATCAAGGACACATGGAAAAAATGGATGAAACAACATAAATAATATCTTCTTCCATACATGTTCATGTCAGTTTCCCCCAGAATTACTAATTGCACATATATGCACATGTCTGTACAAAATGAGTGCATTTCTGAACTGCAGTGGATTTTAAGAAAAAAATGAACCCTAGTCCTTCATGTTACACTATTCTGGAACAAACTAATACTTTATTTCTTCAAGATCATGAGATATAAAATGCAAGTTAAGACAAGCATAGGAAAATTGTTAATGCTTATGGTTCTACAAATTATACTAAGAAATGACCGTATAAATCAAAATCAATTAATTCTTTCTTAGATACTGTTAAACAAGTCATTTAAAAGTCTAGGCTCTGAGGTAGTTCGCAAATCTCCTCAGTACAACCTCGTGTTGTCTTATTTCTTGTGTTTTATAAAGTAAACAATTTATGTAGAGGGAATAACTGGTGGTCTCTGGAAGTGATCAAACATTTTAAATAGGCAGGTAACCTATATGGACTCAGACTGCCCATTAAATGGCTACTGTTCATTTTAATCTTCCAGATGGCATTTATCCTTTTGTCTTTTTCTTTTATACATGACTGAAATGTAAATTACTTAGATCTGGCTTTTATGCTGTGGAACTCTGTGTAACTTTGTAATTGAAGTTCACAAAGTTAGAACTCAAATTATTCATGAGGTCGTGTTATGTCATTTTAAAACTGTAATGTCTGGCCTAGAGGCGACCTCTGGAAAAAGCAAAGAGAAGCCTCACATTTTCTGTAAAAGTTAATATCACAATCTGCTTAGATGCCCTCTACAAAACTCATGGACCCTGATATTCATTTTCTTCTCTTATGAGAAATTAAAATGGGCTCATGATCAAATATAGGTTGTGTCTGTTAATTTCTTCATTAGCAAAAAGTTCATATCTCCGTTTAAAAAAAAAAAAGTCTGCAGTAAAACACTACCAAGTAAGTCAAGCTTTTAATTTAGTTCTGCATTTGATTTAGCCATGTTCTATCACAGAGTTCTATATTGGATAAAGGGCTTTGATATTACTCCAGCATGTATGGAATTCTCATTGTGACTTAACTTGGATCTGAGAACATGGTAGGAAGATTTTTGTTTGTGTATGCATAATGACCTAAATCTGCTCATCAAAACCAAAATTTTCATTTTATTTGTTTTTGTGTTTGTTTGTTTACCTCACTGGTATAGATTGGTTGGTACTTTGGAAGAACAGTCTTCTATTTAATTTCTAATGTCATTGTAATAAATGTGCTTCGACCAGATAATCCCAGCATGTTTAAAACCTCTGTTTGATGCAGCATTTCTTTGACTTATTTTGTGGTTAAGTGATGAAGTACTGTCACCAAGTAATCACTCCGTCAAAAAAAGAACCCGTTAAAATGAAGCACAACAGAGATGATGTCATAGAGCTGGCTTCACAGAAGTGGTAGCACTTCACTGTTGTAGTTGAATCTACTATCTCAGGAATGTTTCTTCTTGTTTCAAAATTATGCTGCAGTTAAATCTCAAGATTTGTGTTATTTATTAGCTTCACTATATGCTTTTTTCATTAAAAATCCCGTGGGTTTGATTAGACATGAATAACTACTGTCTACATCTATTTTTGTGCAACAGATAATTATTTGGGGGAAAGAAAGCAAAAATACAAGAAAAGCAGCAATTTTTGGTACAGTCTGTAATTTCCAAGCTTGTCCATGGTTCTATGCCTATATTTATTATTTGAATGAAAGTAAATATTAACTTTTAATAATGCTTTTGAAAATATATTTAAAGAAACAAAGCAACTTATAAATATTTAGCTAGGTTTACATTTTTAAGTATGCATGTTTCCCAATTAAATGTGGATTTTGAATACTGCAGACCTGGGTTCAAATATCCTCTCAGTGTTTATTATCTCTGTCTTTATGCAAGTGACTTAAACTCCCTAGCACCAGACTTTCCTGAAAATAACAGTTCCTGTTTCCTGTCCTGTGGATACAATGAAATAATGCACTTGCTTTATCACAAGTGTCAGGCACTCAACAAGTGCTTAATAAAAGCTAACATGTTTTATTGTCATTTATCCCTGTCTGTGACTCATGAATTTGAAGTTTTACAAAGATGTAATATTCAGAGAAGTCTCATTAAAACTCATAGTGATCATTTCGGAAGAATGTATGAGAATTCTGAGCATCTCCAGAGGCAAATCATGCTACATTATAATTTATTGGTACTACATTATAGTCTATTGGTACTAAGAACTGATACTTGAGAGAAAAAAATGGAGTTAGTTCCAGTAAAAAGACTAAACAAACAATCAAAAAACTAGTGTACTCATACTACATTTATGAGATGTGCATGTGAAGGAAGCCCAGGCAATTCTCTGAAATTCTATATTTGATTTAGCCATGTTATAGAACAGAATTATATTGGGAAAAGGATTTTTTGTGACTCCAGTATACATGGAAGTTTCACTCATACCAAGGTAAACTAAGTCAACTTAGTCAGACATGTTGTTAAATCACTAAGTGATTCTGCATGGTGATATGCTCTGAACATTATAGGAGCTGATTCTAGTCTGCCCAGAACTAGCTGGAATGCTTGAACTCCTCAAGATTTAAAGGAATATCATTGAAATCTCGGGCTGGTTAATAGTATGGTCACCTTACTGGATGGTCCTGGTTCATGTCAGTTTCCCCCATAATTACTAATTGCACATACTTTTGCTTTCTAGCATTGTCCTCTTTGGATGATAAATGGTAAGACCACCCTAGATAAAAAGAATAAAAAGCCCTTAGATCCAGTATCAAGTTAAGATTCCTGACTAGTTAACTTGAAGGGAACAAGAGGAAAGGTTGTTTAAGACTTCTTTAAGTGGTTTGGATTTAGTTGGGAGGTTATTTGAGGTAGTATGAAAGAAAAATTTGATCTCAAGTCAGTGTTCTAAATTCAGAGAATAGGAGTCAGCTCACATTCTCTTTGGAAATACCCATGGGCCCTGTGGGAGTAGCCCCTGATGACTGGGCTTAATCATCAATTAGTCTTGGTAATTGCTAAGAAGGAACAAAAATGCTTTGGATTTAAGGAAATATGAATATAGGAAACAAAACTTTGGGAAGCTGTGTTACAGTTTAAGGAGAACAGAAAAAGGTAAAATGAGGTCTTCAGAAGTTCCAGGGATTTGTTCTATATTTGGAGAACTTGATTACTAATTGTGAAAATTGCATTCACCTCTACTCCATACTGAGAGTAGAGGGTATGTATGTGTGTGAGTGGGTGTGCGCGTATGCGCATGAGCATGGTGTGCTACAGCAGTGAAATCACAGATGTGATGGGAAAGGGAAATAAATGCAGGGCAAGGGGAAAATTGTAACTAGTACTCATTATTTTATAGCATTTTTCAGCCAGATGAATTTTATGGATCACATGCTCTGGATACACTTGCTTGCCATGCAAGACATGCACCAACCTCTGTACTGCATGGAGCCCCATTCTCATACTGTTCCAGACATATTAACCAAATTTGCTACAGCTTCATCCTTTGCACTAAATCAATCTCTCTCTCTCTCTCTCTCTCTCTCTCTCTCTCTCTCTCTCTTTCTCTCTCTCTCTCTCTCTCTCTCTCTCTCTCTCACACACACACACACACACACATTAAGTCCTTAATGGAAAACTACTTCTTTCCAAATACCACCACATTTTCAAGGAACTCACTTCATTATCTCTTAACCTATAATCTATGACCTGCCCTTATTCCTTGCTTCCTTCAACCTTCAGATGAATGATGCTTTCAAAGTTCTGCCATTACAGATCTCCAGTTTTTATACAAAATAAACGTACTTTGACCACACATTTCCATTGTTCATCATGAACTTTGTCATTTCTTAAAATGGTTACATTTTGGGAATAATGAAGGTAGATACCCATTCTTACCAAACATTTTTATTCTTTCAGTCTTTTACTCCATTGCTTCCAGGATATTAGTTAGTCAACTATTTTACAAGTTTCATTAAGGTTCCTTTTCTGACTTTTCCATATGTAGAATTTTATTCCTTTCTTCTCTTGCTTGCTTCCCAAATTCAGATTCAATGTGCTATTACTTCTACCTGTCTTGGCCTCACTCCTTATGTTAAAGAGTCAATATGAGGATTCTATAAGATTTTTTTAGCACGTGTATTTCACAATTCATTCATAAATAAGAAAAGTAACCACAGGGTTGATTCATCAACCCACCAGATCCAAAATTCTTCTATGAGTTGATCTTTATAAGCCTCCAACTATGGTGGCATATCAGGTTCCCAGACATTGGTGTGCCACAGGACTTCTTCAAGGGTACCTCCTTAAGAAGTTCTGTGGTGAACTGAAATATTGTTGGCATTGGAAGAATTTTTAAAAAGATATTTGATAGACAAACCAATATTAGTTCCAAAGAAGAAGACCAAATGAAAAATACAATAGGGTTTTGAGACAATATTCATGAGATGTATATGAGAAAAGGGCCAAGGCAAAAGTGTGGAGTTCTGCATTTGATTTAGCCATGTTCTAGAACAGAGTTCTATATTGGGTAAAAGGCTTTGGTATATTACTCCAGTATGTATGGAGTTCCATTTGTGGCTTAACTTGCATCTGAGAACATGGTAGGAAGATTTTTGTTTGTGTGCCCAAAATGACCTAAATCTGCTCATGTAAGACAAAATTTTCATTTTATTTTTTTTATTTGTTTGTTTTTCTCACTGGTATAGATTGGTTGGTACTTTAGAAGAATGGTTTTTTCTTTAATTTCTAAGGTCATTGTAATAAATGTGCTTCAACCAGAAATCCCAGCTTTTTAAAAACTTCTGTTTGCTATGGCATTTCTTTGACTTATTATTGTCATTTTGTGGTTAAGTGATAAAGTATTGTCACCAAGTAATCACTTCATCATAAAAGGAGCCCATTAAAATGAACCACAGAAGAGATGATGCCATGGAGCTGGTTTCACAGAAGTGGTAGCACTTCACTAAGACACTTCATAATGTCTTAGTTAGTGGGGTTCTCTGAGCCCTTCCAGGAGAGGCAGTGTTAATGTGTTTCAAATCACAAACATACACAACATTCCTGTCTTTCTAGACTTGGCATCGTCCTCCATAATATACTAGGAATTTCATCATTTTGATTTTATTGAATGTAAATTGTCTTTAAATCAAAATTTCAGTTGCTGAACCAAGAAAAATCTGAGAGCCATTTTTAATTTCTAATGTTAGTGTATATTAAATCCTAAATCTCATTTAGTGACCTGCCTGAGAAATTTGTAAAAGTGCAACAAAATGAAATATTTATATATAATGACTATAAAATTATCCTTGAGTGTACATGAATATAAGACAATAGTTTTACTGTCTTGAAGGATATCTATTAAATACCAATGTCAAAGATCATATTTAATAGCAAAATGTTAATATATGTTGTTTTAGTCAACTTTTTCATCACCAGAACCAAAAGACCTGACAAGGGAGGGAAAGAGGAGGGAAAGTTTGTTTGCAGTTCATGGATTCAGAGGTCTTCGTCTGTAGATGATGGCCAACTCCATTGCTCTGGGCTGAAGGTGAAATAGATCATGGCAGGAAGGGCATGACAGAGGAAAATGGCTCAGGACAATGCAGCAAAGAGAGAGATAGTTCCACTCTTCAGGGACAAAACATATACCCTCAAGTTAGGCCCCCAATGACTGACCCTGTTTGCTGAGGGTTATGACCCTGTTAATCCCTGATAGGGGATTAATGAATTAATAAGACTCTGAAAACCCAACCATTTTACCCATGAATGTTCTTGTGTTTTCTCATACATGAGCTTCTGGGGACACCTAATTTCTAAATCATAACATACATCTCTGAGATTGAGAGTTAGACAAAGATACCTATAATCCCTACTACCACTCAACATTGTACTGGAAGTATAAGCTAATATATTAAATCCAGAAAAAGAAAGTACAAAAGGATCAAAAGAAATAAACTGTCGGTGCTGGGGTTGTGGCTCAGTGGTAGAGTGCTCGCCTAGCATGCATGAGGCCCTGGGTTCGATCTTAAGCACCACATAAAAATAAAAGGATAAAAGAAATAAACTGTCAATATTTGCCCTTGATGTGATTATAAATGTATAAAATATAACATCTAAAGATGAATTGTCAATTTAAAAGTCAATTTTGAAAAATTATAGGACCTGAAGACAATGTAACAAATCAATTATATTTTCATATTTTAACTCACTTTTAAAATAGTTTTTAAAGACATAACTTATAATAGAATAAAATTAGCAAGTACCCTGGAATAAATCTAATGAATATTATAGAGGTCCTCTGCAGAGAAAAACTATAAACATGCAGGGAGAAACAAGAGAATATCTAAATAAAATGAGGGAACTTCCTACAAATGAAGATGGCAAATGGGAGATCATCTTGCCTCAGTTAGAATGACTATCATCAAAAAGATAAAAACAGTAAGTGCTGGCAAGGATGAAGAGCAAGAAGAACTCTTACACAATTTGATAGGAATGCAAGTTAGCAGAGCCATAACAGGAAATATTTTGGAAAAAATCTTCAAAACACTAAAAACAGAACTACCATGTGAATGAACAATTTCACTACTGAGTGTGTTTGTGTATTTATCTCCAAAGGAGATGAAATCATTAACCAAAAAGATACTTGCATTCCCATATATATTGTAATACTATTCGTCGAAGCTAAAATATGGACTCAACCTAGATGCCCATCAGGAGATGAATGGATAAAGAAAATGTTTATTCCTATATGTATATTATTTAGCCATATTATTTAGTATTATTTAGTCATAAAAATAATGAAATCTTGTCATCTGCAGCAACATGTGTGGAACTTAAGGGATATAAGCCAGACACAGAGCAAAGCCACACACTCTCACTAATATTTGGAAAATAATAAGTCAATTTTGTGGAAGAATGGAATAGAATAGTGGTCACTGAAGACTGAGAAGTGCAGGGGGAGAGAAGAGGATGGGATGAAAGGCACTAGAACACAAGAGGAATCGGCTCTGGTTTTTTGGTGACACATCAGGATGACTATTTGTTAAAACAACTTATGATATATTTCAAAATGACTAGAAGAATAGGAGATTACTAACACATAAAGATGATATTTGAAGTGATGGGAAAGCTTATTATCCTTATTTGATTTTTATACATTACACATTGTGTATGTATATCAAATTAATATAATGGACTCCATAAAGATGTATAAACATTATGTCTCCATAAGAAAAAAAAAAGAAAAACAATGAGGATATTTCCATATTTTTGGGCTAGAAGCCAAGTACACACACACACACACACACACACACACACACGCACGCACACATATTTGTCTATATATATTTGATGTAATTTAATCGAAACAAGAGGTTATTTGTGGTAATTACAAGTGATTCTAAATTTGTTTTGGGATATTTTAAAGATAAAGACTAGCAAAGATTAAGAATATATAGAAGATATTTTCTAAGTTCTTTTTTTTTTTGGTAGAGTGGAAAGTAAAAGGTTTTATTAAAGGATAGAAGAGAAAACTTCTGCCCAGAGGAAGAAGGGGATCTGTAAGGCTGAAAGGTAGAATCCCTTGTCTAAGTTCTTTGGGCTACTTAGAACAGAGTGACAGAGGCTGGATAACTTAACCACAGAAATGCATTTCAATGGTTCTGGAGGTTGGAAGTCCAAGATATGGCTCTGACAGATTTAGCATCTGGTGAGGGCTCACTTCCTGGTTTACAGATGGCCTTATTCTCTCTGTGTTCTCATATGAAGGAAAGGGCAAGAAAACTCCTGGGGCCATTTTATAAAAACACTAGTTCCATTCATGAGGTCTCTAAGACCCAACATTCAAATGCATTACATTGGGAATTACATTTTAGCATATGAATTTGGCAAGATGGGGGAGCAAAAATTTAATCTATAGCAGCTCTGAAGACTTGGTCTACTAGATATCATGGATTAGTATAAAGAGTGTTTAAGATACTGTCATATTAGCATAAGTTTTGACAAACTGAAAAATTACATTAAAAGAGGCAATCTGGAAATCTCTGTGTATACAGGAAGTTTATCTATTATTAAGTTGAGATTTGAAGTAAATGCTCAAAGAAAAATCTTTTTTTTGGCAGGGTAGGGTACTGGAGATTGAACTCATGGGCACACAACCACTGAGCCACATTCCCATCCCTATTTTGTAATTTTTATTTAGATATAGGATCTCATTGAATTGCTTAGTGCCTCAATTTTACTGAGGCTGGCTTTGAACTTGCAATCATCCTGCCTCAGTCTCCTGAGCGACTGGGATTACAGGCCTGAGCCTCCGACCGGGAGATCTTTTCTATAAATGATAGTTGTATAACAATATGTGCGCATGGAAAAAAAAGGAAAATATCATCCTTAATAGGTGCTATACAGAAAAAAGGTACAAGTTGACTATTATCTAAATGATAACACAAAAAAAGTTTCTGCAGAGCAAAATAGAAGAAATAATCTTGATTTTAGTATGGTAAGATTACTTCTTTTTACTGGGTATAAAAACACTACCTATAAAGAAAAAGATTAATAAATTGGACTTCATTAAAATTAAGCAGTTTTGTTCACTAAAGAACACAACTAAATTGAGTAAGAATGAAAGAAAGAGGAAAAAAGAAGTGTCACATGTATAACCAATGAAGAAATTGTATGTAGAATATACAAAGAATTTCCATAGATCAATAAGAAAAGGCATTTTTCTTTTTAAAATAGGCCAAATACTTTGCAGATTCTTTACAAAAGAGAATACCTCAAAGGTCAATAAATACCTGAAGAGGTGTTTAATCTCTTTATTAGTAACTTGCATACAAATGAAAAACACAGTGAGATATCAGTACATTCTCATTAGAATAGCTAAATTGAAAAGATTGGTAATTTCATTGTTGGCCAGAATAGGAATCATATAAGAAAGTTCATGCAATTTGGTTTGAATACTACCAAATTAGTACGAGCACTTTGAAACAATATTTGACATAACTATTTAAGATGTGCTTATACCATAAACTCTAAATCCATTCTTAGTAGTATTTAAAAATACATGCAATAGGAATTTTTGCATAGGTACACTAAAACTTGTACAAGAATATTACAATAATTATCTTAAAAATTCACAATAATTACTTTTAATATCTCAAAATTGGAATTAAACTCTATGTTCACAGAATAGGGAAATAAACTACTGTGGTATGTTCATATAATGAAATGGAAAGCATCAAAGAGCATTAAAAAATGTAGATAAAGACAAGAAAATTCATAAATCACATGAATATATTGAGCACAGAAGTGAGATACAGAATACCTACTGAATGTTACTATACAACAAAATCTCAAACAGAGATGGAAGTATACTCTGTTTGTGTCTAGTGAGGTTTAAAGGGGGTTGGTCATGTTCTATTTCCTGATAAGGGAACTGGTTATCTTGCGGTTCTCTGGGTGATAATTTACTGACATGGATCTTTAATACAAAGTTAAATAACAAGAAGTTCAAAACCATTACTATTAAACTGAAATCATTAAACATTCCTTCTGATCAGCCTCAAATGGGCCCTAAATGGTGATCATAACTCTATTATTTCCATAATAATATTAATAATGTCTATTATTTTCCTAATTGGTCCACTCCAGATTCTCCACAGTTAGTATTTCAAGCTTTTTCCAGTTTCCTCAAACCACCAATCTCAAAGGCCCTCTACTGTGCTTCAAATAATAAGTAGAAGCCATCGGAGGAAAACACATTCAACTCTTTTGTCACCAAAGACACAAAACTTACTTGTGGAAGTTAATTATTACTTGATGTTAATTATTTTCAGAAGACAGATTTATTAGTAAGAGTTAAATTCAGCTTAGAGTGATAAAACCCCCCAAATAACAGTACCTTAAGGAAGATTAAACTTCATCTTCTTGTCTCAAAACAATATCCATTAATAAGGGCTCACAAGATGTTCTGCTCATTGAAAACTCAGAGAGGCAGAAAGTGGCCCTTGTCCTCACTGTGCAGTATGGTCAAATATATATTTGAGACAGCAAAATAGGTGAAAGGAGAGGACAAAGGACAAATATGAAGATAAGCAGAGGATCTTTCTTCTGATTTTCTATAGTGTATGCCTATGCTATTAAGATATTATTCACCCAGATTGTCCTTATGTGTCAATTCAGATTGATTTTAAGAGAATGTCTATGAAGTGCAGCCAGTTCCAATATAACCAACACGTCGTAATATGGATTGGGCCAACAAAAATTCACTAAAACTTGCTTCACTAAGGTGACTAAAAACTTGCTTTCAAAATAAAATGAAGGGACATTTTTCACACCTTATCTAATTTGTTCTTTCTCAATATAATTTAACATTTTAAATTTATTAGTTCTAATCAGTTATACATGACAGTGTAACTGATTCATTGTACACAAATGGACCAGAACTTTTCACTTCTCTGGTTGTGTGTGAAGTAGAGGCACACCATTTGTGCAATCATACATGTACTGATGTCCATCTCATTCCACCTTCTTTCCTACTCCCATGCCCCTGCTTCTTCTCCTTTCCCCATCCAAACTTTCTTCACTTATCCCATGCACCCCCCACCAGCCATATGGATTAGCATCCACTTATCAGAGAAAACATTCAGCCCCTGTTTTTTTGGGATTGGCTTACTTCGCTTAGCATGATATTCTCCAATTCCACCCATTTACCTGAAAATGCCATGATTTTATTCTCTTTTAATGCTGAATAATATTCCATTGTGTAGAGGTACCACAGTTCCTTTTTCCATTCATCTATTGAAGGGCATTTAGGTTGCTTCCACAGTTTAGCAACTGTGAATTATGCTGCTATAAACATGAAAGTGGCTGTATTACTATAGTATGCAGTTTTTAAGTCTTTAAGGTGTAGACTGAGGAGGGGGATAGCTGGGTCAAATGGTGGTTCCATTCCAAGTTTTCTAAGGAATCTTCATACTGCTTTCTAGATTGGTTGCACCAATTTGCAGTCCCAGCAGCAATGTAGGAGTGTACCTTTTCTCCCACATCTTCGCCAACACTTACTGTTGCTTGTATTCTTGATAACTACCATTCTGACTAGTGTGAGATGAAATCTTAGAGTAGTTTTGATTTGCATTTCTCTAATTACTAGAGATGTTGAACAGTTTTTCATATATTTGTTAATCGATTGTATTTCTTCTTCTGAGAAGTGTGTTGAGCTTCTTAGCCATTTATTGATTTGGTTGTTAGTTTTTTGGTATTATGTTTTTTGAGTTCTTTATATATCCCGGAGATTAGTGCTCTATCTGATGTGCATGTGGCAAAAGTTTGCTCCCCAAATGTAGGCTCTCTCCTCACCTCATTGATTTTTTTTTTTTTTTTTTGCTAAGAAGAGCTCTTTAGTTTGAACCCATCCCATTTATTGATTCCTGATTTTATTTCTTGTACTTTAGGAGTCTTGTTAAGGAAGTTGGGTCCTAATCCAACATGATGAAGATTTGGGTCTACTTTTTACTCTATTAGGCACAAGGTTTCTGGTATAATTCCTAGGTCTTTGATCCACTTTCAGTTGATATTTTTGTACATGGTGAGAGATAGAGATTTAGTTTCCTTTTGCTGCATATGGATTTCCAATTCTCCCAGCAACATTTATTGAAGAGGCTCTTTTCTCCAATGTATGTATTCAGTGGCTTTGTCTATTGTAAGATAACTGTATTTATGTGGGCTTGTTTCTGTGTCTTTTATTCTGTACCATTGGTCTACATTCCTATTTTGGTGCCAATACAATGCTGTTTTGTTACTATAACTATAAAAAAACTTTGTATTATAGTTTAAGGTCTGGTATTGTGATGCTTCCTGCTTTACTCTTCTTGCTAAGGATTGCTTTGGTTATTCTGGTTCTCTTAGTTTCCAAATAAATTTCATGATTGCTTTTTCTATTTCTATTAGAAATGATGATGGAATTTTAATTGGAATCACATTGAATCTGTGTAGTATTTTGGGTAGTATGGTCATTTTGACAATATTAGTTCTGCCTATCCAAGAGCATGGGAGACCTTTCCATCTTCTAAAGTCTTCTTCAATTTCTTTCTTTAGTGTTCTGTAGTTTTCACTGTAGAGGTCTTTTACCACTTTTTTTGATTCCTAAGTTTTTTTTTTTGTTGTTGTTTGTTTGTTTGTTTTTTGAGGCTATTGTGAATGGGGTAGTTTTCTTCATTTCCCTTTCCAAGGATTCATCACTGATGTTTAGAAATGCATTTGATTTGGGGGTATTGATTTTATATCCTGCTACTTTGCTGAATTCATTTATTAATTCTAGAAGTTTTTTGGTGAAGTTTTTTTTTTTTTTGGATCCTCTAAGTATACAATCATGTCATCAGCAAATAATGATAATTTAAATTCTTCTTTTCCTATTTTTATCCCTTCAATTTCTTTCATCTGTCTAATTGCTCTGGCTAGAGTTGCAAGGACTATGTGTAATAGAAATGGTGAAAAAGGGCATCCCTGTCTCATTCCAGTTTTTAGAGGGTATGTTTCCAATTTTTCTCCATTTAGAATGATGTTGGCCTTGGGTTTAGCATAGATAGCTTTTACAATGTTGAAGTATTTTTCTACTATCCCTAGTTTTTCTAGTGTTTTGAACATGAAAGGGTGTTGTATTTTGTCAAATGGTTTCTTTGCATCAATTGATATAATGATATGATTCTTATATTTAAGTCTATTGATGTGATGGTTTACATTTATTGATTTACATATGTAGAACCAACCTTGCGTCCTGGAATGAGCCCCCTTGATCATGGTGCACTACTTAATAAATATGTTTTTGTGTGCAATTTGCCAAAATTTTATGGAGAATTTTTGCATATAGGTTCATCAGGGATAATGGTCTGAGATTTTCTTTCTTTGATGTGTCTCTGTATAGTTTTTCTATTTCATGGAGTAATTTGAGGAGATTTGGTATTAATTCTTTGTAGGTCTTGTAGAACTCAGCTGAGAATCTGTCTAGTCCTGAGCTTTTCTTGGTAGACTCTTGATGGTGTCTACTGTTTCATTGCTTGAAATTGATCTATTTAAGTTGTGTGTGTCTTCCTGGTTCAGTTTGAGTCAGTCATATGCCTCTAGAAATTCGTCGGTGTCTTCAATATTTTTCATTTTATTGGAGCCTAAATTTTCAAAATAGTTTCTAATTATCTTCTGTATTTCAGTAGTGTCTGTCATGATATTTCCTTTTTCATCCGAGATTTTAGTAATTTGAGTTTTCTCTCTCTTTTTCATTATGGTTGCTAAGGTTTTGTCAATTTTATTTATTTTTTTCAAATAATGAGTTTTTGTCTTGTCAATTATTTGAATTGTTTCTTTTGTTTCAATTTTGTTGATTTCAGCCCTAATTTTAATTACTTCCTGTCTTCTGCTTCTTTTGCTGTTTGTTTGTTCCTTTTTTCTAGGGTTTTGAGATGTAATGTCAGGTTGTTTATTTGTTGACTTTTTTTTCTTTTAATGAATGAGCTTAATGCAATGAATTTTCCTCTTAGTATTGCCTTCATAGTGTTCCAGAGATTTTGATATGTTGTATCAGGGTTCTCATTTACCTCTAAGATTTTTTTTTTTATCTCCTCCCTGATGTCTTCTGTTATCCATGTGCCATTCAGTAGCATATTATTTAGTCTCCAGGTGTTGGAGTAGCTTCTATTTTTTATTTTATCATTGATTTCTAATTCCATTTCATTATGGTCAGATAGAATGCAGGGGAATATCTCTATGTTTTTTTTTTTTTTTGTATTTGCTCAGACTTGCTTTGTGGCATAACATGTGGTCTATTTTGGAGAAGGATCCATATGCTGTTGAGAAAAGTATTCTCTTGTTGATTGATGGAATATTCTATATAGGTCTGTTAAATCTAAATTGTTGGTTGTTTTATTGAGTTCTATAATTCCTTTGTTTATTTTTTTGTTTGGAAGATCTATCCAGTGGTGAGAAAGGTGAGTTTGAGTCACCCAGTATTATTGTGTTATGGTCTATTTGATTCTCAAAGTTGAGAAGTGTTTATTTAATATACATAGATGACCCATTGTTTGGGGCATAGATATTTATGATTGTTATGTCTTGTTGATGTATGATTCCTTTAAGTAGTGTGAAATGATCTTCTTTATCCCTTTTTACTAACTTTGATTTGAAGTTCACTTTTTCTGATATGAGGATGGAAACCCCTGATTGTTTATGCAGTCCATGTGATTGATACTTTTTACCCATCCTTTCTCCTTCAGTCTCCCGATATCTTTTCCTGTAAGATGAGTCTCTTGAAGAGAGCATATTGTTGGGTCTCTCTTTTTTTTTTCTTAAATGCAGTCTGTCAGTGTATGTCTTTTAATTGATGAGTTTAGGCCACTGATATTCAAGGTTATTATTGAAACATGGTTTCTATTCCTGGTCATTTTGGTTTAATTTTGGTTTTTAACTTGACTTGGTTTCTCCTTTGATTGGCCTTTCCTTTAGTGTCGTTCCTCCTCTTGCAGATTTTCATTGTTGTTTTTCATTTCCTCCTCATGGAATATTTTGCCAAGAATGTTCTATACTGCAGGCTTTCTTGCTGTAAATTATTTTAACTTTTGTTTCCCGTGGAAGGTTTATATTTTGTCATCAAATATGAAGCTTAATTTTGCTGGATATAAAATTCTTGGTTGGCACCCATTTTCTTTCAGAGCTTGGTATATGTTGTTCCAGGATCTCCTGGCTTTGAGGGTCTGGGTTGAAAAATCTATTGAGATCCAAATTGGTCTTCCCCTATATGAAATCTGATTCCTCTCTCTTGTGGCTTTAAAATTCTATCCTTATTCTGCATGCTAGGCATTTTTATTATAATGCATCTTGGTGTAGATCTGTTGTAATTTTGTACATTTGGTGTCCTGTAAGCCTCTTGTATTTGATTTTCCAATTCATTATTCATGCTTGGGAAATTTTCTGATATTATTTCATTGAAGAGATTGTGCATTCCATTAGTTTGGATTTTTGTGCCTTCCTCTATCCCAATAAATCTTAGATTTGGTCTTTTGATGTTATCTAATAATTCTTGGGTGTTCTGTTCATGGTTTTGTACCATCTTCATTGTGTAGTCAACTTTATTTTCAAGATTGTATATTTTGACTTCATTGTCTGAGGTTCTGTCTTCAAATGATCTAATCTTTGGGTGATGCTTTCTATTGAGTTTTTTATTTGGATTATTGTTTGTCTCATTTTAAGGATTTCTGTTTTTTTTTTTTTCAGAATCTGTATCTTTTTCTTGAAGTAATCTTTTGCTACCTGTATTAGCTCTCTTATCTCTTTGTTGGTGTGATCAATGGTTGCCTATATTTGCTTTCTTATCTCTTTTTTGGAATGATCAATATTTGCCTATATCTGCTCACTTAGGTCATTGTTTAATTCCCAGATCATTTTAGTTATGTACATTATGAACTTCTTCTCTGACATTTCATGTACTGCACTATTGATGGATTATATTGTTGTAGTATCTTGGTTTGGTTGGGGTACTTTCCTCTCTTGTTTTTTCATTGTCTGTCTTCCTCTCTTGCAGTACAGATCTTAGGTATTGCAGCTTCTACCCTATAGTCTTATAATGTCCCTGAAGGTTACCAATACACCACCCTTATGGGGAATATCAATGTTTACAGCACCCAATGTGACCAATATGTAGCCATAAATCAATTAGCTTCTATTTTGACATTTACAGTTTTGTCACTATAAACAGAAATGATGAGTTTGGTTATCTTCTACCATACAGCCAGTAGGTTTGCATAATGGTTTATAGTTTCTAATGGTAGACAGGGATGGAGGGTAGGGGATGGGGGGAGGGTAGGCTGTGATGTTATGAGCTAGGATCTGAAATTATAGAGATATTAGATTATAGGATTAGTGAAAGGGTAATCAAAAGAAGTTGGCTGTTAGCATGATAAGGTCAATCCCATGCATGTCTTCCTGTTACCTCTGCAACAGGATGGTGTCTGTTAGCACACCTAGTAGAGATACCTCTGGTGCAACCAGGCCTACAGGGATCTTGGTGATGGTTTTCCAGGTCCTGGTTGTTGTCCTAGATGAAAACAGCCATGTCTCTAGTTGGTGGTGGCAGTAGCATTAAGCCTGCAGGTTCCTTGATGTTGGGCTTCCAGGCCCCTGTCAGTGTCCCAAGTTGGAAGCTGCCTCAGCTAAAGATGACAGAGGCAGCAGTGGAGGTAACCCAAGATGGTGGTGGAGGTGTCCCAAGATGGAGGCAACTGCTTTCAGAGATGGGGCTGGAAGGATGGGCTGTATGATGACATTGGATGTCCTATTCCGATGCCACAGTGTGGCATGCAATGCTTCAATGGGCAGCTGCCTCCTGGCCCTGTCAGTTGTCCCATAGTGGAGATTACTGCCTTGGGCAGGGCTATGGTGGTGGCTGCAATGTCCCAAAATGAAGGCGGTTTGGGTGGAGTCACATATTGGTGAATAAGGAAGCACGGTGTGGGTTGGACCTCTCAGGGATAACGGATATAATTTAACTTTGATGGACATTTCATTCTTCTCAAACTTTCTTTCTCTTCATCTCCTAACATCATATTCTTCCAGTCATTTTTTCCTCTATTTTTTTGGCTGTTCTCAGTACTTTTTTTGAAATTCCCTTTTTTAAAATTTGCTCCATGCCGGGATAGTATAAAGAACTCTCCTGTGCAACTTTTCCTACTTGAATTTCTATTACATTGCTAGTAGCTTCCAGGCCCACATCTTAAATACAAACCTGTCTCCAGATTTCTAGGATGAGTTGAGTATTGAAAACACCTACTTGAATAACTCCAAGGCACACCAAATTCAACATATACAGGATTTGTCTTGTGATCTTCTCTTCAAATTTGCACTTATTTTGCTTTCTGTAATTCAGCAATAGCCAAGTTATTGTAAATTATTCTGCAATTAAGAGAGCCTTTTCTCTCTGCAGTAATAAAGGTCTTTCAAAACTACATATCAGGTTTTATAACTTTATCAACATTGTTATTAGAATAATTGTTTCATTGGCTAATGGGTCTTTCATGACCAGATTCCTTCCTACCTCATTATCCTTATTTCTTGCATTGACACATTTAATTTTGTATTCCTTTTCTACGTCTGGCAAAAAACTATGCTTTGTCACTACACAGGGTGTTTTCTCTCCCTGAATAATAACGCTGTTCTTATTCTTCCCATTTCTAGTTTTTAATCTGGATTAATTTGAATCAACATAAAGATGACACTTTAATATTTCTTCAGGTAACTCTCCCTGGCCCTTACGCTAACTATACCTGTTCTATCCTGTATTTTTCTAGTATAACACAATATTTTGTCATTGCTGATTAATCTTCTTTCAAGACATACCACTGCTTTGTTAGTGCAGAATTTAAGTTATCTTGCTCTCTCTGTATTTTTTCAGTGCCTAGCTTTGTGTCTATCTGTTTTAAAAAGTTGTCTCTCTGATGAGCTTATGAATACAACTCAATAAAAAATGAACATATAGAAAGTGGATGTACTTTTGCTCAATGTTTGACTGCTATTGAGGTTAAAAAAAACCATACTGATTATTTAATAATGAAACTGGTCCAAATGTATTATTCTTGCTTCAAGAGATTTTAGAATATGTTCCATTCTCAGGATCAAAAAGACATGAAGAGTTAAAGGCATAAAGATCACTTAAATGAAAAAGGATGGTATTTGCATCAAATGATGCTTTAACAATTGGGTCTCCATATGTAAAATAAGAAACCTAGACACACAAATTATACCACTTACAAAAATTATCTCAAAAAAAACAATAGACCTAAATGTCAAATTCAAAACTATGAAACTTTTAGAAGGAAACACAAGAAAAAAAAATTAGGTGAGTTTGGATTTTATGATGAAATTACCCTGTGAAAAGCATAATCCATGAAACAAAATAAATTCTCAGACATTATTAAAATTAACATTTCTTCCCTGTGAAAATATTGATAAGAGAGAGGATAGACAAACTGAACTGGATGAAAATATTTGGATACCAATTAAAATAAAGGACTTGTATCCAGAATATATAGAGAACTTTTAAATTTCAATAATAATGAAACAACAAAATTAGAATTTGGACAAGGCTTGGAACAGAAATCTCATGCAAAAAAGGATATACAGATTACAGATGAGCAAGAATGTGATGAGATACTCAGCATCATTTGTCATGTGCCGCAATCTGGCTGGGCAAATAACCAGGAGGTGACAAGCAACTTATGAAGATTGAAACAGCAGGAGCTGCTTTATTGTGGGACAGCAGAGGTATATATACCTAACTGATTATACACAGCTTGTTTCAATTAACTTCATCTAGATACAGCAGTCAGTCATTAAGGAATCCTCATTATCTTAATGGCTCACTGGCGTTACTTCACAAACCATTCCTCCTGGCAATCTGCCAGGCGACATCTTGACTTGGTTGTGGCCCTCAACAGTCATGTGGGAAATGCAAACCAAAACAGTAATGAGGCACCACTAAGTTTATTTAAATGACAAATTACAAAACAAACACAAAACCTAATAATATCAATTGCTTGTGAGGAATCAGGGCAGTAGGACCATTCATTCATTCGTTGCATATGGAAATACAATATGGTACAGCCACTTTGAAAGACAGTATGACATCTTATTTTACACCTAAATATTGTCTTTATCTAGCTCATTTGAAAAATGTATGACCACACAAAACCAGCATGCAAAAGTGCTAGCAGAAGTTTAGTTAATAGTAGCTGGAAACAACAAAGAAGTCTTTAAGTAGTTAAAGGATAAGCAAAGGGACAGCCATAAAATGGCATATTCTTCAGCAGAAAGAATATTCTATTAATCCACACAACTATATGAATGGATCTAAAATGTGTATCACAACAAGAAAAGTCAGTTTTAAATTCTACTTATTGTATGATTCCATATATATGATTTCCTGTAAATGAAAGGGTGGCTACTGGAAGTTCAAAGTGGGTAGAAAGGATGAGTAAGTGAACATGGGAATGTTTTAGGACAGTGAAACTATTCTTCATGACAATGTAATGCTGAATAAACATAATGTAGTTTTGAAAACTCATAGAATTTTACTGGATAAAGAATGAAACTTAATGTATGTCAATTAAAAAATAAGTTAAAATTTTGAGTATTCCACAAGCCAAAGCTGAATACAACAAAACAATGCAAATGTATGAAATAACTTTACTGAATGGGGTGAAAGAAAAGGTGTTGATAAGTAACTCTGGAAATCCCTGGAGTCTTTAGGATTAAAGGAAAAGGGAAATAGGTATAAGCATTGTTGTCTAGTTGATAAAGTTGTTTCCATGAGATATGAGTTCAAGATCCTGAAAGCATTACATGTATACTAAAATTAAACAATTAAATAGTAAAATAGTGGGGAGTTAAGGTTTCACCTTGTTGAATTGGGGCAATTACAAAAATTAAGAAGAAAAAATAGGTATGATCCATGTGGTAATAGGCTGTAGTTGGAGATATCTGGTGAATTTATTTTCAAGTTGGTGTAGATATAGCTGGTTACATAGGAAAAAAGTATTGACATGCATATGTGTATATAATGCATATGGGCTAGTATATAATACTTATATATCCTTGCTTTGCAGCTGAGAATGCCTATATACAAAATTAACACAGTCACAATGAGCATATCTGCTTCTCAAAACTTAGTTCCTAATGACACTTTCCAATAAAGGAACCAGAGATTCTTGGAGAGATTATAGGATTAAAAAAAGAAATACATGGATGGGCCTGGAGCTTCTCTCAGTACCATAAAATAAAGAGGTACTCAAACAATAACAAATAGTAATGGGCACATGTCAAAGTGATACAAGAGAAAATTGAAAGAAACTCCATCATAAAAGCTGGAGCAATTAAACAAAAATTAAGTAGTATTGTATTATAAGATAAATCATAAATTAATTACATCTAATTCCAAACTTATATGGACCCTTGAGATGGTGTGATGGGAATAGCTTTTTATTCTGGGGCCTTCTTCCCTGAAACTCACAATCTTGAGTTTATTCATGAGAAAATCATCTGGTAAATATCACTTGTAAAATATTTCACAGTTCCCAGGCAAGTAGTACTCAAAATTGTCAAGGCTATCAAAAACAAGTCAGAAATTGTCAGTCAAGAGGAAGATAAGGAAATGTGATACTAAATATACTGTGGTATACTGGAACAAAACCAAAACATTAGGTAAAACCAGGGAAACTGAGTAAAATGTAGATTTCAGTTAGCAATAATTTATCAACATTTATCTATTAATTGTAACAAAAGAGCCATGCTAATGTAGGAAGTTGTTAATAAATGTGGAAACTGAGCTTGGCATATATGGAATTCTTTGTATTAACTTTGTAGTTTTCTTTTTTGTAAATCTAAATTTGTTCGGAAATGAAAAGTTTATTTAAAAATATATGAAAGGTGACATAAGCAAGATGGTGGAATAGAAGTTCCCAATACTTGTCATTTCAAAGTAACATCAATTTGAACAACCATCTGTGCATGAAATACCTTTACAAGAGCAAAGGAATCCAAGTGAGAGATTATAGCACCTCGGAAAAGCACAGAAATAAGAAAAGACACATTAAAGAGGGTAGGAAGCACAGTTTCACAGTATTCACATCAACCTCTCCCTCAACACCATGGGAAACACACAGAGAGATGGAAAAAAGGATAGAAAAGAGAGCTCCTGATTTCTCTCTACCAGGTCTACCCCAGTGACCAGGCCAGATTCCAGCACCAGGTGGACTCAGTGACCAGGCTAGCACTGGTGGATTCAAGTTCCCTGTCAGTCCCATTGTTTCAGGCCTTGAGCTGGCTCCCATAGATTTAGAACTTAGATCCATCCCCACGAATTCAGGCTCTAGGACTTCCCCAGCACCAGGTGCTCCAACGTACCAGGCTTTAAGCCTAACCTGACCTCTGCTTGCCTACAGTGTCATGCTCAAGGACTGCCCCACCTCTAGCATGGGTCTCAAATCCAGACCACAGAACCAGGCTTTAGGCCCAGCCCCACAATCCCCAATACAGGACTTTTCTTTAGACCCAGATACCAGATATACTCTAGTGGACTCTAACACCAGAGAAGACCTCACAGACCCAGACTCCAGGCTTGTGCCACAAGCCAGGGCAACAGTAGGTTTACCCACAGATCCCACTGGGCAGTCTGCTGAGGGTCTCTGGAGGTACCCACTGCTGAACACTGGAAATAGTATCTATTTCTGCACAGACAGTAGCATAGGGCTACTCAAGGATATAGAATGATCAGAGAAGTATGACACCACTCAAAAAACAAAGTGAAACACCAGTAACTGACTTAAAGATATGGAGATCTACGAACTGCTTGACAAAGAATTGAAAATCATAGTCTTAAACTCAGTGAGCTCTAAGAGAACACAGATGAACAATAAAACTGGTGTCAGGATAAGTAAACTATGAACAAAATTAGAAGTACAACCAAGACATAGACACTATAAAAAATTTATGGAACTGAAGAACACAATGACTGAACTGAAAAATTACAGTTTTAACAAAACAAGTAAGACTTTTAACAAAAGTTTTAACAAAACAAGCATGAATGTGTTAGTTCAAAGATAGGTCATTTGAATTTGCCCATTCAGAAGAACAAAATGAGTAAAGAATATAAAGGATTGAGGAAATCAGATGGTCCTTATGGGACTGAATGTTGTGAACCAACATTCATAGTGAAAATCTCATAAGGAGCAGGGAATAAGGTAAAAAGCTTATTTTAAAACAATGGCATTAGATTTTAAACATGTGCAGAGAAAAGTGAACATCCAGGTCCATGATGACAAAATAATTCATCTCTTAAACTAAAAATATCTTTACTGAGACACATTAAAATGAAGTTATCAAAAGCCAAAGGAAATGAGAAATTTCAAAAGCAGCAAAAGTGACTTGTTCTATCCAAAGATACACTCACTTCCCTGCCCTGTAACTTTCAGTGGATTTCTCTGTAAAAATTTTGCATTTAAAGACAGAGTTGGAAGATATGTTAAAAATACTGAAAAAAAAAACCCAGCAAGCAATCAACCAAACAAACCTTGCCAACCAAGAACACTATTCTCAGCAGAGCAAGTATAATTCAACATATACTAATCAGCAAATGCGATAGACCACATTACTAGAATAAAGGAAAAGCCCATATAATGATTTCAATAGATAAAAAAGAAGCATTTGAAAAAAATTCAATATCTTTTCATGATAAAAGCTCTCAATAAATTAGGTTTTGAAGGAATGCATATCAATATAATGAAGGCCATATATGATATGCCCACCACTAACATCATATCCAATGGTAAAAAGGTGAAAAGTTTCCTTAAAGATCCAGAAAAGACCAAGGGTGCTCCAGTCACTACATCTATTCAGTTTAGTACTAGAAGTCCAGCCAGAGTAAATGAGCAATGGAAATAAAGGCACCTAAACTGGAAAGGAAGAAGTAAAATGGTCTCTGTTTACAGATGGCATGATCTTACATATACAAACCCCTAATGACTCCACTGAACAAACTAACAAAAACCTATTAGGACTAATAAAAATTCAATAAAGTTGCTAGATAAAAAGTCAATATACAAAATTTACTTCTGTTTCTATGTATGACAAACTGTGAAAAAAATTAAAAATTTCCATTTATAAAAGTATCAAAAAATAAGATATTGTTGGATAAATTTAACCAAGAAAGTAAAAGATTTCTACACTGAAAGCCATAAACTATTGATGAAAGATACTGGAGAAACAAATAAATGGAAATATATTACATGTTCATGAATTAAAAAAAATTAATATTGTTAAAATGACCATACTACCCAATGTGACCCACAAATTCAATAGAATCCTCATCAGAATTCCAATGACATTTTTTAACAAAAAATTGAAAAGTCATATAGAACCACAGAAGATTCTAAGTAGCTAAAACAATCTTTAGTCAGAAGAACAAAGTTTGAGGAATTATAGCACTGATTTCAAAATAAACTACAAAGCTATTATCAAAGCAGTGTGATACTAAATGATACTTGCATTAAAAACATATATATCTACATCTGTATTTAATGCAAATATATATAAGTATATATTTAATGTGAATATTATATATATATATACACATATATATATATATATATATCAGTAATATAATAGAAAACCTAGAAATAAATTCTTGAATTTACTGTCAATTCATCTTCAATAAATGTGCCAAGAATACATGATGGGGAAAGGAGATTTTCTTCAATAAATGGTACTGAGCAAATTGGATACACATCTCCAAAAGAATGAATGTAATATATATTGTAATATATTCTATTTCCTCAAATTCTCAATGAGAATTTGATATTAATATAATTCACCTTATCTCCTCTCCTTAACTTTTGGATTTATTATCCTTTGACTGGGTTTTAGGTCAGGTATATAAAAATTTATTTTTGTGTATATTTAATTTGGAGAGATTTTTATATTGTTTCTATGGTGGGGTGTATAGCACTATAAAATTCAATATTGGATCTGCTTTAACGGTTGTAGAATGATTTGAACATGTGAGCAATTTAGGTGTTTTGAAAGAATTACAATTTCAATGGTTTTCACAGAGATTTAACAATGGAGAGGCACTACATAATTTTCTTATATCTGCCTTTGTTTTTCTTGCAGCTACTTCTATGGTCTTGCCATTGGTGTTTTAGAAATACTTTAATTGTGTTGAAGAATGTGTGGGTGTAATGGGAGTTTGATAGTGCAACTGGGAAAAGTTTAAAAAAAAATCAAAAAATCCTACTTGTATTTTACTATTTTTTTGAATAAGTGAGTTTCTAGTTTGGGCTTTCACTGACATTATGCTTTTATTATTTTAGTATAGAAATATGGTACAAATACTGGGGTTATAAAAATTGTATGACTTAAATATTTATAATGGATTTTTCATAAATTTGTCACATTATTAGGGAGAGATTTGGGATTCTGTAATTTTTTACTATATATCTGAAGATTTTAGAGAGTACTAAGTACAATGAGAAACACGAATATGTAATAGAGAATTTGACAAATTGAATAGAGATTAGGCAACAGTAAATGTTTTCTAAATTATCTAAAAGCAAATGGTTATAGTATAAAGTATTTGTTTAAATACAAAATTATAAAATTATATGTGTGTATGAGAATAAGAATACTACTTGTTAAAACACATGTAATTTTTTGAAGTAGTACTTTTCAGAAAGGAAAAATTTCTGATCTTTAATGCTTTTCTTACTATTCAAGAAGTTCAAAAACTGAGTAGGTTAGATACTAAAATCTAAAAATTCTCTTAAATAAAATTTCATGAAAGTGGGTGAAGGGATGGAATCTTAAAGGAGAGATGGTTAAATTAGAAAGAAAACAGAATTCATAAGCATATTAAAGTCCCAGGTCCTTTTATTTCTTTAGTTTAACATTTTTAATAATAAAGTATTAAAACATCATAGAAAACCCCAGAACATTATAGGAAAAGAAATAACATGTTTCTCAGCCACACATGACAAATCTTAACATATTTATTTCAATTCTCTTCCTTTAATTTTTCAAGAAATATTACAGAGTTAAAATTTCTTATGCCCTTGTTCTTTTTCTGTTCCTTCCTTTTATTAGCTAATATTCAAGGTAATAATTTTGTTTATTTAATGTTTTCTCTCTATACATGTACCTATACTATACATTTTTTAGTTTAAAATAATTATAAATAAAATTTAAATTTCAAAAAAACTTAAATATTATCACCTCTAAAACATATTTCTCCTTCTTGCTTTTTCGTCTTAAACCCATTACTATATAAAAATAGAAAAGAGAATAAATATGAAAATTAACTCTTTGGATATAATTAGCTTGAATGGATATTAATTGTTGAATGGATATTAATACTGAAATGGGAAGAGAATGAAAATAAAAATAACTTTTCATAGTTAGACTTGTACTATTGACATGTTGCAGGATAATCTTCCCCTAAACTCTTGATGGATGAATTATATTTCTTAAAGTTTAATAGTGATTCTGTTTGGATATTTATGCTTAATGGTGAATCATTTAAGTTTTGCTAATGTATCTTCTAATTCATTAAATATAATTTATTGCTTTCACAAAAATGTATATGTATATATACGAATATGTTTGAAAATAAAATGTACAAACTTATGCACAAAAGAGAATATCCTAAATGAGAATTTTTACAAAAAGGATTATAAATTAAGAAGAAAATAAATGACTAGTTATAACCTAATGCTTCTTTCCCATTTTACCTCCTTTCTTTCTTTTTTTTTTTTTTTAACTTTTGCAGAACTGGCGATTATATTGTGGATGCTGAGCAAGTGCGGTTCTGTTGAGCACCATTCCCATCCATCCCATTCTTTTGTAGACACTTTGCCTTTGCCATGATAGTTTTAGGTCTGTTATTAAAGTATCAAGAGTCAGCAGATTTCTATTGTGGAGAATTGAAAAATATGAGAAATACCCAAATAATTTTTCAAGCTAAAGTAATTCTTTTATCAGATAATCAGATACTCAAATTAATAATAAACTATAAAAATTTAATTACAGAAATTGCTCAGTATTATAATTTTATGAAACTCATTTAATAATTTAGTTTTATAATTCAGGTATGACTTAAGGGATACATTTAAACTTTTCATCAACTTGTTCTGAATATTCTATGTAATATTAATATTTACCTTATCTTTCATGTGTTTATGAAAAACATGTCTGAGCAGTGTTTCTTAGAATAAGATTTGCATAATATATAATATAATATAAAAAATAATGAGTCTTCAGTTGATTTCTCTAAAACACAGCCTTTCTGTAGATAGCTATCCATTGTGTTTGGTGATAGCAGCATACTGAAATGGGAAGAGAATGAAAATAAAAATAACTTTTCATAGTTAGACTTGTACTATTGACATGTTGCAGGATAATCTTCTCCTAAACTCTTTTAAAGTTCTTGTACTGCTTGGAAAAGTTTTTATTTGTTATTATTTGTTACTTTTTTCAATTTCATGGTGCTTGGGATCAAATTTGGGGATTTGGAATGACATCTTTAGTTTGAAAAAGTTTCTAAAAATACAGTGATATTTTGGTTAATGATGGCCCAGTGTTGCAATAGTGGTACCATAATATTTTATTGCCTAGTGACATCATAACTTTATTAGTTTGAATAAGTCTATTCCATAGTGTTCACACAATAATAAAGTCACAAAATGACACATTTCTCATAGTATATCTATGTTGTTAAGTGATGCATTAGTATACTCACCAATGTTAAACCATAAGAAAAAACAAAACCCTAATATTGTAATGTTATAGAAAAGCTCTGAAACAAAATTTAAAAAATGAAGAGTAGAGCAACTAAATAATCCAAAAAGAAGGCAAGAAATATGGAATAAAGAAACATAGAGCAAATGGAACAATTAGAAAGTGAATAGAAAAAGAGTAGACTCAAAATGAATTACATAAGTAATTAAATTAATTTTAAATGGACTAAAAATTCCAATTAGAAGATAAAGTTTGTCAGAATAGAGATTTAAAAATGAAGGACTGGAGATGTAGTTCAGTGGTAAAGTGCTTGCCTACTATGTTCTAGGCCCTGGATTCAATCTCCAGCACTGCAAATAAATAAGCAAATAAAAATTAAAAATAAAAATCTACACCTCATATGGGTACATTCCAGGATGTACAAAGAACTTAAAAAATGTAACACTAAAAAGAGCAAATAACCTAATTAATAAATAGGCAACGGGGGGATTGAACAGACACTTTTCAAAAGAAGAAATATGATGGTCAATAAATTCATGAAAAAAATATTCAACATATCTAGCAATTGGAGAAAAGCAAATTAAAACTACACTGAGATTCCATCTCACTCCAGTCAGAATGCAGTTATCAAAAATACAAGAAACAATAAATGTTAGCGAAGATGTAGGGAAAAAGGTACGCTCATATATTTCTGGTGAGACTACAAATTGGGAGGACCACTCTCGAAAATGGTGTGGAGATTCCTCAAAAACCTAGGAATGGAACCACCATTTGGTCCATCAATCTCTTTGGTATATATTAAAAGGATTTAAAATCAGCATACTACAGTGACATAGCCACATCAATGTTTGTAGAAGCTCGATTCAAAGTAGCTAAGCTGTGGAGTCAAACTAGGTGCCCATCAACAGATGAATGCATAAAGAAAATGTCGTTTATATACATAATGAAGTATTACTCAGCCATTAAGAAGGATGTTTTTATGACATTTGCTAGTAAATGGATAGATATGTTGACTGTCATGCTACGTGAAAGTGAAATATTAGCCAATCTCCAAAAGCCAAAGATGGAATGTTTTTGCTTATATATGGAAGCTAACTCACAATAAGGGAAGTTGGTCGGGAAGAGGAGAAATTCAGTGGATTAGATCAAAGGAAATGTAGATAATGGAGGGGGCGTTAGGAAAAACAAAGACAGTGGAATTAATCTGACATAATTTTCCTGTGTACATGTATGAATACAACACAGTGACTTCTGCCATTGTGTACATATATAAGAATGGGGTCCTAATAAGAAAAAGATATATTTCATGCTTGTATAATTGTATCAGAATGGATTCTGCTGTCAAGTATAACTAGAAATAACCAAAAATTTAAAAGGGAAAAGAGACAGGAGTGAAACACACTTAAGAAGATTCTACATATCCTTGCTGCTTAGGGAAACAGAAATTCATGGCTGATGGGGATACCAAGCAATGCAAACTCAGAAGTATTGCCTATGGGAAGGCAAAAAAAATTACAGTCATGGTGTAAAATGCCTCAAAATTCCTAATACATGAAACTTAACAAAGAAACACACTAATGACCATATATTCTCATTCTTATTCCTAGGTACTTATCTAGAGAAATATAAATACATGTCCTCACCAATGTGTGCACCAGAATGTTTATAGTACCACTATTCATGGTCATTAAAACTTGGACCCAACATAAATAAATGCCCATTAACTACTGAAAGAATAATATATTTCCATGCAATGGAACAAACGCAGGTTGCTTGTGATGGAAATCAGATGAGTAACCCCCCATAGGGTAGGAAAAGTGAACTGACCATAAGTCATGAGAATTTTAGGATGTGTAAAAATATTTTTTTTCTATTGATTATGGTGGTGGTCACACACTTAGAATGCTTGTGAAAACTCAGAGGACTGTGCTTCTTAATGTATGCGACATATACCTAAGTAAACCCAATCTTTAAAAAAATAAAAGATAAGTAAATATAAATTAACATGGATCAATCTTTGTTTAAAGCAGGCACAATTTAGATATAAGGAAAGAGTGGGTTTAAATTGAATGGATGAGGCCAGGTGTGGTGGCACACAGCTGTCATCCCAGCGGCTCAGGAGGACAAGGCAGGAGGATGGCAAGTTCAAAGCCAGCCTCAGCAAAAGCAAGGTACTAAGCAACTCAGACAGACCCTGTCTCTAAATAAAATACAAAATAGGGCTGGGGATGTGGCTCAGTGGTCAAGTGCCCCTGAGTTTAGTCCCCAGTACCTTCCCTCCCTCCCAATCAATCAATCAATCAATTTGAACGGATGGAAAAGACTATCTATTCAATGTTCATTATTCACAGATTCCAAATTTGCCTCCTGGTCAAAATATATTTGTTGGCCCCAAATCAATACTTCAGTCTTTCACTGAAGTGATTCTTTAACCTGTGATGAAAATGCCCTTTTTCCCAGCTGAGTTCAAACAAGCCACATTATACCTTCTTGATTCAGTTCACATATTGTAAAAAAAAAATTTTTTTTGAAGTGTAGTTAGTGCCACTTCCCCCCCCCCCTCACATTTTTATGCTTCTCTTGGTGATTTTTCTGTTTAAAATGACTCCTAAGTGTAATATCCAGGTGCTGTCCAATGTTCCCAAGCAGAAGGCTGCAATGTGCCATACGGAGAAAATACATATGAGATAAGCATTGTTCAGGCATGCATTACAGTACCATTGGCTGTGAGTTCAGTGTTAATGTAGCAACAATATCTATTAAACAAGTTTTTAAAAATAGAAACAAATATAAATCAAGGTTATATATTGAACAACAGATGAAAATGTTGTGATTAGAGGCTCAAAGGAGTCTACCTCTATATTGCCCTTACCAAACTAATTCAGTATTTGCTAATTCAGCATTGACATCTTACATTAATTCAGTAAATGGATAGCTGCTTTATTGAGCAAAATTCTGTGAATAATGAGAATCAACTGCACCAAGAAAACACTAATCAATAAAATGATGTGGCTATGTTACTACCAGAAAAATCAGACTTTAAGAAGTAGTCCTAGAAATAAACAGGATGATTTTGTAATGATAAAAGTGATTAAATCATAAAAAATAAAAATAGACATTTATATGGATTTAATAGTATCCAACATAAAATCAAGTATAGAAGAGAAAAAAAGAAGAAATAGATAAATCCATAATCATAGAGATTTTAGCACATTTCCCTCTGTAACAGAATTACTAATTTCAAATCACAGAAAGATACAAAATATGTGGAAAATACAATTAAATAAGTTGACCTAATTTGAAACTATAGAATACCCCTTCCTATAGCTGTAGCATTCACAGTCTTTTCCAATACACAGAGTCATGTCTGTCACTTACCAAAATAAATAATACATGGAGCCATGAAGCAAATCTTAAAAAATTCCACAGGAATGAAATCATGCCATGTAATTTTTTATTACAGTGGGATTAAACTAGAAATTGATAACAGATGGATAATTGGAAAGTCTTCAGATAGTTGGAATTTGGTAACCTATAGGTTACCAAAGTGATCACAATAATGATTTGAAATATTTTTAAATGAAATAATTTTTCAAAAGCAAGGCATATCAGGTTTGTAAGACACAGCTTAAACAGTGGTTCAGAGGAAATTTATGGCTCATTTTAAATGCGCATGTGAGAAAATAAGAAAATGCTGAAAAGCAGTAATCTGTTTTCATTTTTTACAAGTTAATAAAAACATATTAAATCACGGAAAGAGAATACATTTATAAAAATAAATGAAATCGAAAGGAGACAAACAAGAAAGAAACTCAACCAAGAAGTTAAAACTTATTATATTTTAAGATTAATAAAATCAATAAATCCATAGCAAGACTTGTGAAGAAATAAAAGGTAAAAAAAATGCAAATTTCCAAAAGGAATGAAACAGGGCTATCTCTATAAAACCTACAGACATTAAACAGATAAAAAGAGGATATTATAAACATCTACTTGCAAATAAATTTGACACAATGGATGAAATAGAAAATGTATTCCTTGAAAACACATTTTATTGAAGCCAACATAGCAAGAAATAAAAAATTTGAATAGTACTATTTTATAAATAAATTGATTCTGAAGTCACTTTCATGCCCAAATCTCTTCACTGGTAAATTTTCCCTTAGCATTTAAGAAAAAAATAATATTAATTTTACACATTTCTCCACAAATAATAGAAGTAAGAACATTTCCATCACATTTTATGAAGCTAACATAATCTAAATACCAATACCTGAGAAGAAAGTAAAATCACAGGTTTTTACTTTCAGAAAGAGATGGACGTGACTGCATGACCAATGTAATTCTGCAACCTGTACACTCAGAAAAATTAGAAGTTATATCCCATCTGATTCAAATGTATGATATGTCAAGATCATTGTACTGTCGTGTGTAACTAATTAAAACAAATAAAAAAAGATTTGTAATGCATTCTGCTGTCATATATAAATAATTTTAAAAAGAAAAAAAAAGATATGGACAAAAATTCTATACAAATGGAATAAAATATAAATAGGTCAGTACATTATAATGAACTGTAGATTAATGCAGAAAAAAAGTTGATTTAATTTTCTAGTTGATTGTATTTTGAGAAAGGACAAACTGTATGATTATTCAGTAGATGTACAGAAACCTAGGAATAGAAGAAAATTAAATTGGTCTCATAAGGAAGACTTGCTACCAATGAAGGTCTTATTTTAAGGGTTAAAATAATAATGGATTTTTCCCTATTCTAATCAGCACAGGCACATATTTACTTAAAACTTGATGTTTTGTTTCATACAGATTTTAACATTAATTTTTATTTTTAAATTATTGCATTATAATATTATTTATTTCGATTATTTTATTTCATTTGGTGTTTTTCTTCCTAAATTTTAGGCCCAAACTGGTACTCTATTTGCCTGACTTTCATCCTGGTCCTGCCATCAGGGAAATATAAATTAAAACGATAATGAACTATCATCTCATATTCAACAGGGTGATTAAATTAAATAGTGCAAATACAAATTGCTGGGTATGATGAAGATGATGACAATTCTCATACTGTTGGAAAGAGTGTAAAATGGTACAAGTAATTGAACACAAAACTAAAACTGAATACACACTTGTCCTATGACCCACCAGTACCATTTATAGTCATACCCAACAAAAATGAATAAATATATCTGTGAAAAACCTTTCATTATAAGGCTCATAAGCAGCTCTATTTCTCATAGCCCCAGATAGTAACCAACCCAAATGTTCATTGTAGAAATGGGGATAAATTATGGTATATTAATATAATGGAATACTGCAGAATAAAAAAGAGCAAACTGCTAGTACACAAAAGAATATGAATGCATCATACTGCTCTTATAATAAGTGAAAATGTTTAGACATATCAGCTTAATCATGATCAATTCCATTTATAGGATTTTGGGGTTTATTCAAAATGAATCTATGGTGATAGATCTCAGTAATAATCAACTCTGCCACAGCAGAAAGTTGACTGGAATGGGCATGAGGAATCTTCTGGGATGCTGGAGATGTATTCTGTCCTGTCTGGAGTTTTAGTTAAATGTGTCAAATTCATAAAATTGTAATTCAGGTTGTATACTTGTGTTGGCTATCTATCTTTGTAATCTGAGATAACCAGTTTAGGTTTATTTTGACTCACAGATTTGGAAGTCCCTGTTCATGATTAGTTGACCCTGTTACTTTGGGCCTGTGGTGAGACTGCACATCATGGCAGGAGTATGTGGTGAAATAAGCAAAAAGAGTGAGGAGGGGATCCCCCAGTGACCAAAATACCTTCCACTAGGTTCTGCATTTTTTAGGTTCCACCACCTCCAAAAGCAACATCAGGGTGGGGGGGACCAACCCTTTAACTTATGGGCCATGGAGTATACTCAACTACAAGCCATAGCAATACTTTACCAAAGTAAGCTATGCGTGTTTTGTTTTTCTTAATAATCACACATATTTTCATTTTAAGAAGTTAGAAAAATTTATTGCTTCAAATAGGCCATTCTTTAATCTTTTAAGTTAAACCTGTGAATTTTAGAGATTACACTACTGACTGCTATATTCTTATTCTCAATCTGGTTCCAGGATAATTTTGATAGCTCCTAGACATGAAAACCACTATATAAATTTGTAAGATTTTTATTCATCTTTCTAATAGTTCATTATAACTTGTAATTCTATAATCCCAGATTTAAAAGTTATAAATATCATGAAAAGATCTATGAAAGTAACGTTTACACTTTCTGGTGCTAATATTCTAAAGCATAATAAAACACATAGAATTAGACTCTATAACAACACAGCAACAAAAACAACAAAGGGCACAGTTCTATGGAAATTATACCATGTATTTAAGAAACCATAACCAAAAATAAGGTAGTGGGAACTGAGAATACATTGAAGTTTAGTCTAGTATAGACAAGTACTCTGAAACTTATTTAAAACATGCATATGTCATCATTAATGTTCTGTGACTTAATTATCTTGAAACAACAGATGAAATACTTTGGCTACATACATATAGTTCCACCTGTCCTCAAAAATAATCATCCATTTTCATTTTCCAATTACTTCACAGACAGAAAAGTGCTCAATGACCTGTGTGCTCTCCTAATAAAGGCAAAACAAAAGCAGAAAATTATCCAAGGTTATTATTCCATCAAATGTATTCCATGTCATTACTGATCATAGAAATATATATTAATTTTAACATACCATGTTATGAGATTCCTATTTTTTTCAATGTCAAAATATTCCTTTTACCTGGATTTTGATCAACTGTTTTTAACAAATACATTTTTAAGTGGCTCAAAATAAGACATTATCAAAGTGACCTTTATTTTCATTTATCTTTCTTCAGCAACCATTGTACAATGGTGTAGCTCTTTTTCTTTAGAACTAATACATTCTTAATAGGCATAGAATATTAAGGAAAATAAAATATCTAAATATATTTTTATCATATTGTATATGACTTTTGAAATCTGTTGGATATAGTTTTGAATCTACTCACTTGACTTCAAAATGCCTTTCTTATACAATTAACTAAAACATGAATCTCAAAAAAATAAGTTTCAGGGATTTAATTCTCCTGAATTTCAGTGTTTTCCTAAATGGCATTTTTAAGAACCATCATTTTGATCATTCTACATCTTATACTGTTCCAAAAAATGTTTTTACTCTCATCTATCCACATATTTTTTTACTTCAGCAAAAATCTAGTCCTAAGATACATGAAATAATTTTTTTTTGATTTTGTTATGAAACACCTCTACATAGGAGTAGTACCTTCTTTTCAAAATCCTGCTCTGTGAATCCTTATCCCTCAATTTTGTGTTCCTGTTATCCAGCACATCCTATTTCATCCCACCCAAGCTTCCAATCTGTTAACCAAGTCACCTATCATAGCACACCATGCTAATATTTTCTTTACTTACCCATCTGATATTCCATGATCTGTAATCAACTGTGAACCCCACCCCCTAGTATTTCTTAAGCTTTTTGTGTGGCTACCACCAAATCTATAAGCTTACCTGTCTCTATGTTTGTAGACTGTTGTCTTCTATTTCTTTTATAGATTAATTTTCTATGCTCCCAAATAATTTATGTCTGAATCTAATCTTTCTCACCTACTCTAGGGCTTTGCTACTGAAACCTCACCCTCTTTACTCAATAATAAAATTTTGTTTTCTGTCTCATCACTTTAGGTGGCTTACTAACAAGTTGAATATACCCACCTTAAAAGAATGTTCCCCAGATACCAGTTTTCCATCCAGCTCTGCTCTTTCTTTTCTTTTTTTAAAAAATATTTATTTTTTAGTTGTAGTTGGATACAGTATCTTTATTTATTTTTATGTGGTGCTGAGGATCAAACCCAGGGCCTTCCATGTGCTAGGCGAGTGCTCCACCACTGAGCCACAACCCCAACCCTCTGCTCTTTCTTTTTATTTATTTTTTTCTTGTATTTTATAGAAGCATGCCATAAGTGAGTGGTTTATACTGTCTATCACTACTTCTTCTCATAATTATCTCATCATCATAATTAGTAATATTTCCATCCAGTCCTCAGACCGTGACCCATTTTTAGTAATTCTCCAAATATTGGTGTTTACAACAAATGAATAAGGTCTAGAACTATATATTATATTAAATTGTCATTTTCTTTAGTTTACTTCAATCTAGAGCTGTCCCTTGCTCTTTCCTTGACTTTTGTGACCTTGACAAATTTGAAAAATTCAGGTGAGTTATTCTGATGAATGTCCCTTAATTGAATTTGTTGTTTTCAGGAAGTATATTCAGATTATACATCATTGGTAAGGATATCACAGAAAAGATGTTGTGTTTTTTTTTCTTTATAGTTATACATGATAGTAGAATCCATTTTGATATAACAAGCAGTAAAGAATATATCTTATTCTCATGAGGAGCTCAGTCTTTTGGATGTACACAACGGTGAGATTCACAGTGTATATAGGAAAGTGAGGTCAGATTCATTCCAGTGTCATTCCTTTTCATGTCCCCATTCCCTTCCCTTCATTCCCTAATCCACTGTGATTTTCTCATGGAATTGTATTGGGTTGATAATATCACTGTGTTCTATTATCTTTTATCACTTGGTAAAAGATGAAGTCTACCTGGTTTCCCCACTGTGCAGTCACTTATTTTCCTCCTTTTACCTACAAAAATGCAGATTTTTTAAGTTAGGTAATTGAAAATACTCTAATATACTCCCCATCAAGATTTCAAGTTCTTCATTCCTGTTTTATATAAACATGAAATCAAAGTTCTTATTTTAATAAAATGGGGCATTGTAATTTATTATTATCATCATTAATTTAATTGTCCCTGATGTGGCCAGTATGAGACCCTTCAAGTTGGTTTTATTGTCTTTTTATCACATTCCCCATGTTTTCAACACTTCCATGTCTTCTGGTACAGTATGCTCCAGTCTCATACTTTTATATTTTGCCTATCTTAGTCCTGGCATTTTCTGTTTCTCCAAGACACTGATTGCTTTCAGAGAAGAATGATATCAAGGAAATAAGATCTGGGAAGTAGGTATCTTTATTGCTGATGGGTTTTTATTGACCCTGCCTAACCCTAGAGATGCATACACATTGTTAGGTACATGCATGCACATGTGGACATACAGACTCCTCATAATACACATTTATACCTATGTTAATTTTGCTATCCATCTTTACATTTTAAATTCTGCAAATTTACAAGATATCTAGTTTCAACTCTACCTTTTTTATTTTTGTAACATTTTCTCCAGTGGTGGAATCCTGGTTTCCATTATCCTTGATATACTTATTTGATGAACACCCTTGTATATAGCAGATTTTCTGGCACTGAAGTTTCTGACACTATGTGGATGCTTTTGTTCTCCAACTAGGGTTCCAACACCCTCTTCTGAGATGCTGTTGTCATCATCCTTTGCAATACTGCTTTCCTCAATCTAATCAAGATCCAACATCCTTCACCAACTAATTGTGACTTATCTGTGTAAGTATTTAGGTCTTCTGAAACAAGCTACCATAAATTAGGTACTTAAAAAAACAGAAAATTATTATTTTTGAAGTCCTGTTTTGAAGTCTTAAAATATGAAGTCAAGTTTTCATCAGGTGGTTACTCTCTCTGAAGGCTCTAGGAGAGGATTTTCTTTGTCTTTTCCAGCTTTAGGGATTTTTTTCTGGTAGTTGTTAATATTTATTGTTGTGTAAGTGAATGGTCTGATACTATGACAAGTATCTAAGGTAATTAACTTATAAAAAGAAAAGTTTCTTTTAGATCATGTTTTTGGAAGTTTCAGTCCATGATCAGTTGGTCCCAAATGTCCAAATGTTTTGGACCTGTGGCAAAAGGGGACACGTCCTGGTGAGACCCTATGTGGAGCAAAATCACCCATCTCATGGTCAGGAAGTAAAGAGAGAAAGAGGAAGGGATTAGAGCTCCATAATCTCCTTTTAGGGCACACTCCCAATGATCTAGGGACTTCCCACTAGGCTCCACCTCTTGAAGGTTTCACTGTGTCCCAATAGCACCACCCTAGACTTAAAAACAAGCCTTTGGGGGAACATTCAAGACCTAAACTAATGCAACTGGCCTGATTTTTCTATGTGTTTTAAGCCTACTGTTACATTAAAACTGATTTTGTTAAATAACCGATAGGTTCAGATTGTGAAATTCAGTAATTAGTTCTCTGAGTGGGGAAAAAAAAAAAAAAAAGAGGGAAAGGTTATCACTGCAACACATCCAGTTGCAGAAAATGAAGATTTTTTATACAATGTTGTAAAAGCCCTATCATTGGTTGTTGGTTACTACTTCCTTTACTTAGCTTCTATTCCAATGCAACTTACTCAGTGTATTTATGCACTCCCAATGGCAAGCATTGCCCCAAATTTTCCTCCCAGTTTTCCTGGTCTACGTATGTAACTCTTAAACCCAGTCTGGTTTAGCATTTGTCCAGGATTGGTGTTACCTCACCATGAATTTTCATTTTCTGCTATGATTTTGTGTAGTCATGAATGAAATGTATGTGCAGTGAAAAAAGTTCCTTTTATCATGTAATTAAATCTAAAAGACGATCAATGATAACCTTTCCCTCTTTTTTTTTTTTTAATCCTTCACAAATATAGTGTAAGTAAAACCTCCCTTTTAAAAGCAGCATGGTAGGTACTTACTGATAAAACTAAGTGCCTTCAGATACAAGTGGCTAGAGCCAGTCCCCCCAGTTTCAGTGGTGCAATTCACTTGATGCTGCTGTCCCTTGCCTATCTACATGCTGTACCACCCAGCACCCATTCTTTAGCCTGAGGGATGCACAAAACTGCTTGGCTACCAGAATTCAGGATTACTCTGAAGACCAACTGGTTTTGAAATGTGTGAAGGGGAAACAGCAGTATATATGGCCATCTTTCTGAAGAATTATAGAGAACAGAGTAATAGAGAAGAATAAATTCCCATTTATTACATGGTATGAATCTATAATTATTAATGTTACTATCTTATGATTTTTAATCCTTCACAATAATTCCTGCAGCAGCAAAGAGTTTTAAAGATTTCATGTTCAAAGATAAATAGATACTAAATTTACATGTCTCAGGAAAATTAGTGATGATCCTATAACTTGTATACAATATATTTTGATATCAACTGATCACAGGAGTTATAGTAATGTAAGTTAAATGAAAATCAGAAGACCCCAAACTTTTGAAATTGTTTACTAAAAGTTATTTTTTTTTAAAAAATTAGAAATTACTTTAAGAAAACTGATAAAAATATAATAATTAAACACATCCAGTTGCAGAAAATGAAAATTTTTCAGAAAAATGCCTTTGCTATAATATTCCTGAATAAAGTTAAGAAGCTCATTCAAATGCATGAAAATTGCCAGGAATAATTGTCCTTTTTTAGATTTTTTGATAATCAGTATTCAGAAAGCTTTAGAATTTTTGTTTTAATATTTCTTAATGTATACTCCTTAGAAATAACTTTATTTTAAAAATAATTTCAAATGGAATTTTTTATAAGTACAAATTAAAAGACTTTTATTTAATGTAAGAAATAAATATGCTAACTTTAATTATTTTTAGTTTCTTCTATCACTATTAAGAGAGTTTCAATAGGGTAAACAGTGTAAGGCTACTTCTGCCCTGATTTAGTGTATAGAAATCTTGTTTTCCTTGATTTTGTTTAAGTTTTTTTGTCTAGTGATTTTTTCATTGTCACAATTTCAAATACCATCTATGTAGTTGATTCCTATTTCTACAACTTCATCCTCAGTGTTTTCTCTGAATTCCATATTTTGTATTTTATCTCCATTTAAATGTCTCACTGGCGCTTCAAACTTAATAAAACCTAAACAGTATTTATTCTTGCTTTCTCTCTCCAGTGTGCTCTTCTCCCAGTTTTAATTATGTCCCTAAATGTCACCAGTGTTTACATGTTTTTTTTTTTAATGCTAAAAAACTTGGTATCATCCTTGACTTCTCTCTTCTTTTGTTCTCAACTTTCAATCCATGAAGGAAACATGTTGACTCTGCTTCAAATATATCCCAAATCTGACTTCTTATTTTAGCCTTTGGCTACTATACAATATTAGTTCAAGTTACCATCATCTCTTTCCTTAACATTATAATAGCCCATTATTTGGAATGTCTGCCCATCTGTTTTCTAGAAAGGAGATACAGAGATTCTTTCAAATAAGTTACAGCAGGCGGTAACTCATCTTCAGCTTCTCTTCAAGGCTTTATTTGACAATCAGGACCTGACTTTCTAACTCAGCATTCCATAAAGCGCAGTTCATAACATTGATAGACCCTACACAAGTCCCACTGAGGTCAAAACTATTTTTAAAGTAACACTAAGATTTTTTTTTTCTTTTTCCTTTCACTGTGTTGATATTTGCAATGACAGTGAAATGTAAAAGTTGATAAAACTCTTAACACCTTAGCACAAATCAAGGTCACAAAATACAATTTATACAACAAACTGTACTAGTTGTCATTGTATTTTATGCTCCGTTGCACTCACTGGGTAAACAAAAAATTACTTATGAAGGTCCTTGATAAAGAAGTTTAACACTATTATTTACATTAAATTTTAATCCTCAGGTTCAAGTGTTTCTAATATTTCACATTTTAAAAAGGAAGGTATACTTAAAGAATTTCCATTGTATACGAGAAGCATGGTAATTTTCTAAAGGAGAAGAATTTGTTCCATTGTTCAAATTTCAAGCTCAACTGGGTGTTTTTCAAGGAGCTATTTTTTTTCCTTGAAATAACAACTTACAAACAAACCATAGTTATACACTCTTGGTATTTGGCAGCCATTTAAAAATATAGTTAGATGACCTTATTACTTTGAGAAAAACCAAGTAGTAAAAATTAAAATTTTGGGAAATCTGTACTGTATTACAGTGTCCTATTAAAGATTTTGCTGATGAAATTGGTATTGCTATTAATGAATACAGGAACAAGTGGAAAAACTCAATGAATCAATATTTTCTCAATAACCAATGCAAGCAATTATATATCAGATTTAGATAAATTATCTATTCATACTAAATGACAGACCAGTGGATTTTAACATGAAAGAATTGAAAAAGTCAATTTTTCTTGTGGAGATTCCACCTTGCAACTGATACTATTACCAGTAAGGTACTACACTTATTGAGTCCAGGTAAAGTAACAAAGGAGAATGTCCTCAATTATCTGAAATCGATTAAAATACCCATCTTTTCCAATTATATATCCATATGAGCTCAGATTTTCTTCACATACTTCTAATAAACATTAAATTGCAAGAGGCTGGATATAAAAGGACCTATAAGAAAGAGAACACAGCTGTCTTGCCTCTCATTAGAGATTATAGACTTGAAAAATAAATAATGATAGTTGTCTATTTGTGCTGCTATAACATAGTACCTGAGACTGGGTGATTATAAAGACCAGAAATATATTTGTTCACAATTCTGAGGATTCCAATATCAAGGAGACAGCAGGTTCAGTTGTCTGGTGAGTATTGCTCTATGGCTTGAATGCAAAGATCCATACATGAGAGGACTGTATTTTCACATGGCATATGTGTGAAAGGGGATGAAGTCCCTCTATTAAGATTGCTTAAACTGGCACCTAATCCCATTCATGAGGAAGCAGCATTTCTGGCAGAATCCCCTCCTCAAGGCCCCACCTCTTATTACTACCACATTGACAACACAGAGATTTTGGAGAGGACAATTTCACACCATATCAATATTCTTCTCATTTATTATTTTTATTTTAGAGAATGTGGCTATTTTTTCATATAAGGTGCTATTTATGTTTCCATATAATACATTAATGTTATTTGAAATAATTCAATAGGTAAGTATTTCATCAATTTTAATTTCTAATATAGATATGTGTGTGCATATGTATATACATCTATCTATCTATAAGTTATCTATCGATCTAGCAATCTATATCAATAGACATAACCCATATAAATAAAAGGTACTTAGAGTCCTCACTTATTTTAAGAGTATAACAAATTCTGTGGGCAAATCTTTGAGAACTTCTCAATTAATGTTTTGATGTGTTGTCTGTTTCTTAATTTTCTTCAAACACAATTTTCTTCACCTTGCTTTTGAACTTAGTATTTCATCTACCTTATCTGCTTGTCCCCCATGAATTTAGTTGGCAACTCCATGGATAGATCTCCTCTGATCAGTCCATTCCCAAATCACAGACCCTAAACTCTTATTAAATATAACATGTGACCAAAGCACTTATTCCTGACAAATAATATTCAGTCTATCTGTGTCTTTGTCTGAAATATATGTGTGCATGTATATGTTCATTATCTGTTTACTACTATATTTTTTGCTAAGAACCATATATGGCATAATGTATGTACCCAATAAATATATTTTGAATGAAGAAAGATTATGCAGTGGTGTGATTAAAGTGAAGACGTCAGAGCAGAGGTCTTTTTCATTATCAGCAGCAGGGTGAGGATGCAGTTTCCCAGGTGTTGGGAGTCAGGAGTATATGAGTCAAGATTTAGTTACTTAATACTAAAGGGAGTAAATAACCAAGCTGTGTAGGGAAAAATGAATCTCAGGATTTAAATGAATTTACTGGGAAAGTAATGCATCAAAAAGTGAGAGAGATATGTTATATAATATAAACACAGAGAATCATAAAAGCAGGATAATAGGAAACCAAAGGTTTTAGAGTTTTATAAAGAGAAAACAAACAAACAAACAAAAAACAGGACAAAAATACACCTCTTTCAGAAATCAAATGAAGACGAAATGGAAGAGTATTGAGAACACATCCAAAATTTAAAAAAGAAGAAAATATATAAAAAATATAAAAATTGAGTTTAAAGACATGGAAATAGACAATGATAAAGAAAGTCAATCACCAATATTTTCAGGAAGCCGCCTTTAATCAAGAAATCAAATGAATGTATGTTAAGATAAACCATATTTTTAGGATTTCTCCTTTAAGGTTATGTCCAGTTCATGTAGAGTAGACAAAAGTTGTGCTAGTGGCAATGGAGATGGCTGTTAGATCAATTCTAAAAGGTTAACAAGACAAACATCCGGAGGTTTCTAGAATTTACACATTTTTACCAGTTTTATCCATCAGGATATAGTCAAGAGAAAGAAATGACACCAGTTATTTAGCAGATAAAATTTAACATGAAGAATTTTAATTGTGTGTTAGAGATTGAAGAATAGGGCATTAAGGTACAGGGAAATTATGACTGCAGGAATACTTCCAGCCCTAGGACTGAGGAACAGAGAGGAAAGCTGGAGGTGATTAAAACTTCAGTGCTTGGAAAACCACCCAGCCAGGCTGGCAGGAGGGTCTCTGAGGAGGGACCACGCTAAGTGGTACGGATGCCTCAGAAACTGTAGTGGAACTGGGGTCTAGAGCTCTTGCGAGCTCATCCAGAGGAAGCTCAAACAAGCTTTTTCTGAAGTGTTGGAAGCACAGCGAACTGTAATCAACTTCTGCTTCTACAGATGAGCCTCTGCTTTGCGGAAGAAGCCTCACTGGGGAAATACTTCCAGGAAAATGAAGCAGAGTGGAACAGAAAGCAAACAGAACAGAGCAAGACCTTGCCCCTCTCAGCTTTCCAGATTCCTCTAATGCCTGTTGGCAGAGCCTTGCTAAGAGCCAGTAAGCAAAGCAAAACAGAAATGTGGTTTGTAGAATCCCTGCCTAAAGCACACAAAGCAGAGTGGATAGGAGTGGGTTTGAGCTGAGAGACAAACTGGTAGGCCATACTAATTCTACCTCTAGGATATTGATCCAATGAAGACACCCTGGTTATATGCAGGCAGTTAAATAAATAGTGACACAATCATTATCATAGCAGTATACTAAATATCATATTTATAAATCGTTTCTAATAGAATCCTGTATTAAAGACACTATATGATGTACACTTTCTAATTGTATTTTCTGCAAAGTATTTTACTTAGCAATAGGAAGTAATTAGTAAGAAAGTAGCAGTAACAATAATATATAAAACCAAATTCATAATAGTAAAAACTAGTACATTATGATTCTAAAATCTAACACTCTTTCACTAAATACTTATTAAAATCCCTTTCACTTTTTTTGCCAGATATTTTTCCTTTAATTCATTATCTCTTTCAATCCTTATAAAAAAAACCCTGTTAGGTGACTGATATTCCAAAATGAGAGTCAACCAGAATAATTAATTCTCAAGATGACTCAGGCATTTGACTCTAAAATGTTTGTCTTTATATCTGATACATTTCAGCAGTGTGCGTATGGTATACATCTCAATGTATGCATTAAGCATTAATTTAAAATAAAAAATATATATTTACCATATACACCACAAATCTATGTGGTTAGAAAAAAATGTATCACTTGTTATCATTTCTGGTTTTAAAACTATGTTTTATTGAATATATGTCTAGAATATTACTTCTCATTTTTATGTTGTACATGGGAGTATTCTCATTATGTATAAGAACACATTATGTATAAGAACATAATGAGAAGAATACTCCCATGTATTTATACATTCTTCCATGTCATTAAGATGTGATATTTTAAAACTTGCCAAATATCACTTTCCTTTGAATATAGCATGGTTCATTCATTTACTGCCCTTTCTATATTTAGGTTGCTTTGATATATTTGCTACTGTAAATATTTGTTAATAACCCAAATATTTGTGTTCTCCCATAAAATCCTGTTGAAATCCTCTATTCTAAGATAATTGTATTAGGGGATGGAGCCTGAAGGAATTAATTAGCCCATGAGGCGAAACCCTCACAAATAAGATCAGTGCTCTTATGAAATGCTCAGGACACAGAGGGAAGGTGTACTATATAAACCAGAAGCAGGATCTCACTAGACACCAAATCTGCTGGTGTCTTAGCCTTGGACTTTCAACCTCCAGAACAGTTGGAAAAAAATTTACTTTGTTTATAAGTCATCCAGTTTATGGCATGTTATTTCTGCAGCCCCAGTGGAATAAGGCAATATTGAAATAAAATTTTTCATTAGTATGTATAAATTATACAGTGTAACAGGCTTCTTTGTGGCATAGGCATACATGCGTATAATAGATTTTGATAATTTCTATCCCCCACTACCCATCTTATCCTCTCCTTTCCTGCCACCCCCCCACACACACTTGTGGTCCCCTTTCTCTTCTCTAGTAATATTTTTTCTACTTTCATGTAATATCCCCCCCCCCAGATTCTAAATATGAAAGAAAACTTGTGGTACCCATTTTTCTGAGTCTAGCTTATTCAACTTAACCTGATGATCTCTTGTTTAATTCATTTTCCTGCAAATAACATAATTTATTTCTTCTTTGTGATTTAATACTTCTCCATTGTTTGTACATATGCCACATTTCTTTTATCTTAGATTGATTTCATAACTTAGATTTTGTAAATTGTTCTGCAATAAATATGGATATTCAGGCATCTCTATAATACACTGATTTTAATTTCTTCAGATATATAATGAGGTGTGGTATATTTGAATCATAAGGTAGTTCTATTTTTTTTTTTTTTTTTTTAGGAATCTCCATATTGATTTCCAGGGTGACTGTAGTAATTTACATTCCCACCAACAGTCTATAAGAGTTCTTTTTTCCTTGCATCCTTATCAACATTTATTGTTGTTTGCATTCTTCACCTTTGCCATTTGACTGGGGTGAGATGGAATCTCAATGTAGTTTTGATTTGCATTTTTCCCAATTGGCTAATGATGTTGAACCTTTTTTCACATAATTACTGGCCATTTTTACTTCTTTTGAGAAGTGTTCTGTCCCTTCATTCATTTATTAATTGGTTATTTGTGGCATCTTTTTGGTATTAAGGTTTTTGAGTTTTTAATATTTTCTGGATGTTAGCTCAGTTGAAAGAGTAGCTGGCAAATATTTTGTCCCACTCTGTAGGTGTTTCTTCACTCTGTTAACATTTCCTTTTCTGTGAGGACAAGTGCATGGAGTACTGCATACATGGCATACATTAAGTGGCAAACCTCTACCCCGTGCTAGGCGTGTGAGTGGCAAACCTTACTTCATAGGCACAGCCCTGGGCGTGAGGCCACATGTTTGCAATCCCTGTGCTTGTTCCACAGCCCACTCCTTGATTGGTTGCTGCAAGGACAGTTGGCCAGAAATTACACTGGTGGCTGCCTGCACTCTGCTTAGCTACTGCCTGAGTTTATATACATGGTAATTGCGCAATAAAATAAGACCTGCTTCCTGCTTGGTCTCCGGAGGTCTTGTTTAGTGACTGTGCAGCCACACTCTCCTCTACCCTGTTTTGTGGACCTCCTTGCTGGATGAGAGAGAGCCCACGCAGCTGGCACCTGAACAGAGACTGCAACACGCAGCCTCACGCCTAGGGCTGTGCCAATGGGTAAGCAGTTTGCCACTCACAAGTCTAGAACAGGGGAGTGGTTTGCCAGACACCCTTAACGTATGCCATATACTGTACTCCATGCACTTGTCCCCACACTTTTCTGTGCACAAACTTTTTATTTTGATGCCACCCTGTTTGTCAATTCTCGATATCCTGAGGTACTGGAGGAATAACTTCAGGAAGTTTTTGCCTGCATTGCTGTGTTTTCCTCTATCAGTTTCAAAGTTTCAGATCGAGTTACATCTTTGACCTATTTTGAATTGATTAAACAGGGTGAAAATAGGGATCTAGTCTTGATCTTCTGTATATGGATATCTAGCTTTTCAGCTCCCATTTGTTACAGAGGATATCTTTTCTCCAAAGTATAACTTTGACATGTTTGTCAACAATAAGATGACTATAGTTGCATGGGTTTATTTCTTTGTCTGATACTCTATTCCATTTGTCTACACATTCGTTTTTATGCCAGTACCATGCTGTTTCTTTTATTATGGCTCTGCTCTATATTTTGAAATGGGTAGTATTATTCTTCCAGCATTGCTTTTTTTGATTAGTATTACTTTTGCTATTCTTGATTTTTTATTCTTTTGTATGAGTTTTAGGACTATTTTTTTCTTAGTGCTGTGAAGAATGTCATTGATATTTAGATGAGGATTGAACTGAATAATCTGTAAATCACTTTAGTTAGATACATGGGCATTTTAATATTAATTCTTCCTATCCATGAACATGGGAGGACTTTCCATTTTCTAGTGTCTTCAATTTCTTCTCCAGTGTTCTATAATTTTAATTGTAGAGATCTTTCAGGTTATTGATTAGATTTCTTCCTAGGTTTATTTTTAATTTTTGAGGCTATTGCAAATGGAATTTTTTTTCTTATTTCTTTCTCTGCAGATTTGTTACTAATGTACAGAAAAACTATTGCATTGTATCTTGATTTTGTGTCCTGCTACCTGGCTGAATTTTTAAAATCAGGTTTAAAAGTCTTTTGGTGAAATTCTTTTCTAGTGTTCTTCATGACTCTGTGTTTTTGGGGAATACATTTCTATAAGTGAAATTTCAGCATTACATGATATATTCATTTTAGTGGGTCTTAGTTGAAAAAAAGGCCAAATGGTTTCTAAAAGCTTGTCAATTCCTATTGTCATCTATAACACAAAATATAATAGTATTTATAAAGTGTGTTTTCTGTTTGAATATGATGGGTTGATTTTTTTTGGTGGGGGACAGGAACAACTTTGCATGTATTAAGGCTAAAATCTTACCTGTTTTCCCCTTTATTTCCTGTAATTATTGTTTGTATTATAATAAATGTCTTTATAGCATCTATTCAATGGTGTTATGGATCTTAGTGGAATAATAAAATTAATAAATAATCTATTAGAACTTATGCTCATTTACATTAAAATGAACTTAAAATTGTAGGTACTAAAGAGAACTTTTAAAAAGTGAATATTGGAAAAAATAGGTAACCTGATTGAAAAATATATGGGCATATTACTTGAGCACATGCTACGCTTAGAAGAAGCCTCAATACACTTTAAATAATTAATAGGAAATTAATTACTCATAATATTAAAACATTAAAAGCATGACTGAAACATCACATGAATCTGGAAAGTATATATTATGCCACTCAATATGTCTTGGATTAAAAGGATATTGCAAGGGAAATTCCAAAATTATTAAAACTGAATAATAGCAATAATACATATTCATTTTTTAGAATTTGACAAGAAATCTTAATAGAGAAATAAGAAACAAGAAAAAATAAGTTGCATGGTGAAATTACGTTAGAAAAAAATCAACACCTAAATAAATAAACATGAACAACTTAATAAGGCTAGTTCTCATTGAAAACACAACTTTCACAATAAAATAGAGTATATTAATGTTGATTCTTAAAAAATATAAAGAAAAATTGTAGAGATACAAGAGAAATCAAATACAACACAAAAAAGTAGGAAACAAGAAAACTAATTTAAAAATAATTAGACTATTATGAATAATACAATACATTGATAATTCTAGAATAAATGGATAGATTTTTACAGAAAATATGGAACAATAAAACTGGCCCAAGAGAAAAACAGAAAAATTTAGTTGAAACAACATATATTGAAGGAATTAAACTTATAGTTATGTTATTTCACCTCTAAAACACACATGAACCCACTTATGATTTTATAAGTTATTTCTTCCCAAATTTTATAAAGCAGATTATTTCTATTTTACACAAGTAAAAGAAGTTAAATAGAAAAATAAAAAAGAAAATCTTCTTAATTCATTTCATGTAGCTGGTCTGACTTCTATTTTCAAACCAAGGAGGACAACATAAGAATAGAAAATTGGACCTATAAAAGAAATAAGCTTGGATAAACAAATCCTAAAACAAATATTAACTGATTCAACAAGGCCTTTAAAAATAAAAATCTAGGACAATTCACTAAATTAATGAATTTGTTATCATTCAATACATGTAGAGAAACAATTAGATAATTTTCAATAATTATTTATGATTTTTACAGAAATTCATACTCTTAATAATGTTGGCAGTTATCTTGATGATGAGATGCATTAGTTAGGCACTGTGTTATGACAAATTTCCACAGATTCATGGCTCATGTTATTTCACAGTTTTTGTGGGCAGGAGGAATCTGAACATGGCTTAGCTGGGTATTCAGCTTCAGGTATCACCGTGCTGATGTCAAGGATTTGGACAAGTTGCATTCTGTAATTTTACTAGAAAAGAATTCATTTTCAAGTGCATTTTAATTTGTGGCAGAATTAAATTCCTTAGGGTTTTAGGAATGAAATTCTTGTTTTCTTGTTGATGGCCAGAAATTGGTCTACACTACTAGAGGTTCTAACTATGTGGTCCCTCCATAGGCAATTCACAACAGGGCTATTTACTTCTTCAAGGAATACAGAAAAATCTCTCACTATGAATCTTTCCATTCAGAAAAGGGCTAGACTCTCTTAAAAAGGACTTGCTGGATTGGGTCATATTATGATTTGGATATGTATTATACCACAAAAGCTTCTGGTAATGCAAGAGCATTCATAGGTGAAATTATTGCATTATGGAGACTGAAACCTAATCAGTCCATCCTAGTTTGAATGGACTAACTGAATGTTACCTATAGACAAATGTGGAGTTGCTGGAGGAGGTAGGTTACTGGGGTTGTATCCTGGAAGGGTTTATCTTCTCAGTTTCCTTTTCTCCTTGCTTTCTTTCTGCTGCCACCAGGAGGAGAGCACCACTCCTTTACCACACTCTTTCACCATGATATTCTGCCTCACCTTGAGCCAAAAGTAATGGAGTAGGCTCACCATGGACAGTACCTCTGAAATTGTGAGTCAAAGTAAACTTTTATCCTCTATGTTTTTCTAGTTGGATATTTTAGTCAGAGCAATGAAAATCTGACTAACACTTTAATTGGTACCAGAAGTGTAATTTTGCTATAACTAATCGGACAAGATGGTTCTGAACAGTAAAGACTGTGCTCATGAGGTTTCAGAACGGAATGAAGATTCTACTGGAAATTGAATTAGACACCATTCATGTTATATTCTGCCGCAGTCCGGCTGCAGCAAAATAACCGGGGGGTGACGAACAACTTGTGTACATTGATACAGCAGGAGTGGGAGCCGTTTATTATAGGACAGGAGTGGTATATTATATATTCCACACAGCTTATCTTAATTAACATAAACTAGATACAGCAGTCAACCAATAAGGAATCTCCACACTTAATGGCTTGCTGGCGCCACCTCACAAACCACTCCCCCTGGCAAAATACCAGGCACCATCCTGACTTGTTTACAGACTCTAACAATATTCCGTCAAAAAATGTTTCCTGCATTTTGTCCATGTCCTGAGACTTTCTGTGAGACTAACTTAAAAGTGATTCATTAATCTGGCAGAGAAAATTACAGGGAAGCAGAGCCTTCAGGCACTGGCATGGATATTGCTGACAGCTTTTAGCCAGGTTTCTTGTGAGAATCCGGGGCAGAAAGCATACAAGGAAGATTACCAAAACTTGCAATTTCACCAGAAAAATGTGTGTAAAATCTGGGCCAAGGAATGAGAAATTATGAAACAATTTATGACCACTAAAGAGATGCTAAGTACTTTGCAGACAGATAATAGCAAAGATGTCTTGAGGAAATCTCAGGAATTGGCCAAACCACCCAAACTTCAGACTCAAGGATGTGGAAGGTAAAACTCTTTATAAAAGAGACTGTGGAGGCCTATGAAGTTGTTGAACTATACTCAGCCACCCAGGAACTCAAAGACTGGTGAAGCTAGAGTCCCAGGGGCCCACCTATAGCTCTAGCTGGCAATATGCCTTGGCATTATCAATGTGGTGGTGGTTCTGCAGGAATACATGATGTTAGAGTTAGGGAATCATGGAGGATTCCACCAAGATTTCAAAGGAAGGTCTGGAAGACCAAGAAAAGTATAGTAGGGTTGGAATGACTATGTGCTGACCCTAAGATGGTGATGAGTGAAGATGTGAAGGGGAATCCAAAGCTGGAATGGAGATTCCAGGGATTAGGAGATGCCGCTTACATGAACTGACTGCTGTGGAAAAGTACTGACTTTAGAAAGAACTAGGCTAAGAGAGAGGGCATGTGTGCTGCAACTGACAAAGGCAAAGTGTTGGGGCTGCCCAAGCCCATTGGAGATCACATCTCTCCGCCATGTGTCCCAGATGCCACATGTGGAGTTATAGGACTTGTTTGCCCAGCTGGGTTTTGGTATTATACCTCTTTCTATGCTCCTATTCCTCCTTTTTAAAAATGTGAATGCTTACTCTGTACCATTGTATATTGAATATATGTAGCTCACTTGTGATCATAATAGGAGCCAACAGCCAAGAGTTTGCTTTGAATCTCAGATGAGACTTGCACTTGGACTTTTGGGCAACTGGAACTTTTGGAGACGGACTAAATGAACTTTGCATTTTGAGATGAATATGAGCTTGTGGAGTCCAGGAGAAGAATATATGATTTGGATATAAGGTGTCCCCCCAAAAAACTCTTGTGTTAATGCAGGAAAATTGAGAGGAGATATTACTGCATTTCAGAACCTATAACTAAATCAGTCCATGTTAGTTTGAATGGATAAAGGCAGGTACATTGCTGGAGGAGGTGGGTCACTGGAAGTATGCTCTGGAAGGGTTCATCTTCAATGTAGTCTCCTATTCTTGCTGTCTCTCTTCTTCCTGGCCACCATGAGTGGAACATTCCTTCTTCACCACACTATTTTGCCATGATATTCTGCCTTATCTTGGGCCAAAAGCAATGGATTTGTCCAATCATTAACTGAAACTTTGAAACTGCAAGTCAAAATAAACTTTTCTTTCTCTAAGTTGTTCCTGTCATGTATTTTGATGCTGGTCATCAGGACTCACCTGGAGAGATGCTCTCCTATGATATACCTACTCAATCCACACTCAACTCTGTTGATCATGTTTTCACATGATTGGGAGTGAGAGCTTTCAATGTAGTGAACTATAGATTAGTGGCTCTTGCATTTCAGTTTTTTTCTTGAGAAAGATGGTGCAGGCAACAATTTCTATCAAACTAAACCAGACATAATCCATGACCAAAGGTAGGTCAGACATGTGAAAGTGTATCTCAAATAACATAGAACTTTTTGTTACTGGACATGGTATAACACAATTTGTGTATGGGTGCTATTTCTTTAATAATTTTTTATTAAAATCTTAAAGTATTTTATCAACACATGAAGTAATCTGATGCAAAGTATTTTATGTTTAAATAACCACTATTTCCAAACTTTTATTTAAACCATTACATTTTTAATTTTTTTTTTGTTTTTTAAAGTGGTTTTAGGTTCACAGAAAAATTAAGCAGATGGTAGAGAGATTGCCCATGTACTGCCTACCCTCTGCACACTCACAACCTCTTCTGATGTCAACTTTCCCCATTAGAGTGGCACATTTGCCATAATCAGTGAACCTGCCTTGACACATCATTATTGCACCAAATCTGTACTTTACAATAGAGTCATCTCTTCTTGTTGTACATTCTGAGGGCTAAAAAACCAAGATGTTGACTATCAAAGTAGACTTTCAAGGTATTGAGTATTGGGCAGGCAGGATTCATTATTGTATGTGTCTGACCCTGTATCCTACTCTCACACTCCCAGTTTTGTCAATTAGCTGAGGGAAGACTCATTTTTCACTTGAGACTCACATTAAACCAGCTGATAGGGTGTGATATGTAAAATGACAACTGGTGAGTTCATGATGAGAAATGCCTCTGTCAGGCATAACAGAATGTCTGAGTGGACAGATAAGGGCATTTGTTAAGTGAGTCAAGTAAATGGAAGTTGAATTTTGGTATAATGTTTTACCATGAATCTGGAATGAGGGGTGGTGATGCACATTTTTGACCTTCCAGAGGAACATGTCTGACACAGGCAGGCATGGGCTTGGGTCTCTGAAGATATCCTTTCCTTCCGGGGAGCGCACAGATGACCATGAGAACTCAGATGCTGGGTGTCTGTTTTCTTTTCCCAGTGTAACTATGTCCTCTATGAACATGGTGTTTTTACACCAACATAATTTGTTTTAATTGATTAGGCTTTTACATATTTTGTTGTATTCACATTCTAGCCAAAATTTCTGAGATTTCATACTGGTTATTGTTACTGGGGCTTGGAAGTTTTCAAATACTGATAGAATCTTGATATATTACCAAGGAGAACTAATGCTGCCTATATGTATGGGCTTTATTCTCTATGAGAGTACCTTCTTTCACTTTACTGGAAGTTAGGAGAAAGGACTGGGGTTGCACCAACATACATAACAGTACAAACAAAATAAATCACTTGGTGTCCAGTGATGATACATTTTCATTATTTTTGCACATTCTAGGAATTTTGGTGGAACTTTTGAAAGGGTGAGATCTGCCACCTGATAGTACTACCATCATATTTAGAATAATTCAACAGAGAATCATTTGGGAGAAAGTTCATGGTATAAAAACAGAAGCTAAGTTTTGTGGTCTCTGAGATATATAATTCTTCCATGAAATGCATTTTTTAAAGTAGGTGTGTAATGAATATTAAGTTATTGTAGCACAAAACAAAGTTGAGGTGTGTGTGGTGGAGCAAATGTGTATCAAAGTCCTCATATTTTATAAAAGGAATCCAGGAAGTGCTGTTTTGAACTTTGATATTATCCACATGTAAAATATACCTAGGAGCAACTTGTACAATCTAAAATGAAATCCTTGACTTCTAATCATTTCAGATTCTAATATTATTTTAAAAAATACAACATAAAAAGAAAAATAGAAAGTAGGACAAACTTGAACACAGAAAGTAAGTATAAGATATATAGCAATCATTTTATAAAGATGATATTTATGCATATTTGGCTAAGAGCATCAAATTCCCATACTAACTAGACTTCTCAACGTTAGGATAATAGAACCTTCCCACAGCTCGAGCCCACAGGCAATGATCAAACATGCAAGGGATTGGGCACATCCACTAAAAGTTATGGCCACTTATTTTGTCACAAAAGACAATTTCTTTCTCTTTTAGATATAATGTTGGCAGTCTCAGTTTTTCTAAGGCTTTTTTATCATTTCAATTCTTTTATAAAGGTACATTCATTAAAATAATGTTGCAAAAAGCATTATTATTTACTACTAGAATTTCAAATTTCATGGAGTATGAAATGCTGCAAGACAAAGAGAATTATAGTAAAATTTTGGAGATTCCAATAATACAAAGTGAAATAATTATTTCTAATACATAATACATTTCTTCATCTCTCAGGGCTGTTATGTCTGGTAGTATTAACTTCAAGTAATTGGTAGAGGAAACAAATTTGGAACATTTAGTGATTTTGAAGTGCACATGCAATAGAATAATGGGAAAAAGGATTAGGTGAATTTTGAGATTGAAAGGCAGATTGTCTTATTTTTGACTTTACTCTTTTTTTCTTCATTTCTTTTAATTTTCATAGAACACTTTGGAAGGAAAGCACAAAACAAATCCCTAGGTAACATCACCTAAATATTTGATTGAGAAAAAAATTTTAAAGTCCTGTTTATTCTTATGATATTATCATTCATTTCAAATATTTTGGAAAACTCAGAAATTAAACTATGATATACATGAAGAAAAACATGCATATACATCATGACTTAATTGATTACAAATGACAGTGTTATTCTGGGTACACAGCCTTTATTGCAGTCTCTTGGTTAGCATTTACTCTTAGTAAAGGTTTGATTTTTCTACTTGCCTCTTTGTTACCAAGTGTGACACTAATAGGGCTTAATTTCTCTTCAGAATTCTTATAGACATATTTCTGGGCCAACTGAAAGAATCTTGTGAGACTGGAGGAGTTAATTAGGGTTGGCAAACTTTTCACTGAAGCATTGCAAATTAGTTACTTCAGCTATTTCATATTTCAAAGTGGATCTAATTTTAATACAAAATTAACCTGAAGGAACATTTTCAATGTCTTTTGAAAGGCTGCTAGACCCTGTAGTTCTGTCCAACCCAGGGCAAGACAACTTATTGGTGGCCTTGGAGAGGATTCCTCCTTAGAAATAGTACATGGAAGGATTTGCTCTGCTCCTGGAAATGTTACTCATCTTGCAAGCCTGAAACAGATATGACGTGTATGACAATGACACTGTGTACAGTAGTTTTGTAAGTCAAAGCTCTCACTCCCTTTGCCTTTCACTGCTTGGTGGCAATCACCCAGAGCCCCTCATTTGTCACTTCTGGGTACCAGGCCCTCTTTAGCCAGGGCCTTGGAGCAGCCTCAGGATGACAGCAGTGATTGAGAACAGCTGCAAACCCAGTTGCTGAACATGCAGTTTCTGAATGTCCCATTCCCCACTAACTCACCTGTCCAGAAAAAGTGGTCTTGCTAAGGGAGACTGACAGTGTGAAAACTGGTTATAAATCACAAAAGGGACACTTTCTGATTACACAGGGCTGGCACGGCAGAATCTAGCTGACAGGGAAGATGTGAATATAAAGTTGGTGAAAGTCTTTTGAGAAAAGTCTGCCTCTAATGATGATTTCTTAGGTTTCCTTGTACCTGTAAATTTTAGAGTTAGTGTCTGACATCATAAGGGTTTACCTTGTTGCTTGTGATGTTTGAATTTTTGGCACACCTATTTGTGTCTACTTATTTGATCATATAAATTACAGAGACTACTTTCCCAGTTTTCACCCACTCCTAAAACATTTTTGCTCACTGCAATTTTTAATCTTTAATACTTAGGCATTTTATGAGTGTTTTATTTAAGGTTTACACATCTATATTAATAAGTGACATGTGGTTTTTCTTGTGAGCTATTTCTGTCCAGTTTTACTGTGTGTGCTGATTGTTTTTAATGTAAAACATGTCACAATAAAGCCAGAAAAAAATATCAGAATCCTTAAAATTAGGATTTGACAGTCAACCTAGATTTTTATTTCTTTCATGGACCTTTGTTTTTTTTTCTTTTGCATCTCAATAAAAGTAGGAATAATTGGGATACTTAGTCCAAGTAGCCAAGTACAATTTTCTGATTCTCGACTATTAACAAGTTACTCCAAATGCTGTATTAAAATTAGTGCTAATTTGTCTTAAGACAGTGAGTGTGTTCTCTTATGTGGTCTCATGCCATAATAGATTTTATTCTATTTTATCACACCCCAAATTAAGGTCCTCATACATAATCTACATATGGAGGGCATAGAATCTAAGTGTATTGCAAAGTTCTTTATGACACATTGCAAATCTGGGCTTTGCAAGCTAATAGTACTGAGGGAAACCAGAAGTTTTAGGGGAGCTATATTGTTACTTTGTAAGAATAAATATTTTTGATGATGTACCCTTAGACTGACTCTGTGATAAGAAATCATGTTTTAGTTATCACCCTCACAAGCCCCCCTCTATTTCAGTTCATCATCATCTCTTTTGTCTATCTTTTTAACAGTTTCTGAAAAGGCCTCTGTCTCTAGTCCTACTCCATTCCAACTGATTATCAACACCACAACTTGAGAATGTTAAAGCCCTAATACTTCCCCAAGTCAACTCTAACTTCCTTAAGACAGCATGACATATGATTCTTTAGCAGCTGACCCCCCCTCTCCATCTCTGGCCTTATTTTCTGCCCTTCCCATTGCCTGTTCTCCAGCCCATACCTCCTTATGTACTCTGTGGTCTCACACATACCTGGCCTTCATGGTATTCCCTCCCCATAAAACAACTTCATCTCTTTTGTAGACAATAGGAGCTTTACCCAGCTCAATGCCTGCATCTCCCCTAGGCTCCAGCTTTAGTGTGACTCTCTGGCCCTCCCACTTGTTAGCTTAAGTTCTAATTCTTATGTGACCTCTAATAATACTCATGCCATTTTATTTTGACAAATTGTTTAGTATTTTTATTGCACAGTAGTCTATACACTTGAAACAAGCAAAAAAAATCCAAGTTTTTTTTTTTATTAAGAACTCATAGCAACATATCAGTGGCTAATCCAATGTCTAGCATACAGTAGGTATAGAATGTTTGTTGAAAAAAAATAGTAACAAGGAAATAAGGAAACAAAACTATAGGATTTTGCTGAGAGATAGAATAGAATAAGTGAACAAGTGGAAGAGCATATATTGTACATAGAGAAAATATCATGTTTGCACAAATAAGCTTATGTTATTAATAGAGCTGCAAAAATCAGAATGGATTTTGGAATTAAATGAGGGTATACTAAAGTTCATCTGAGTAAATAAACAGAAAAGATAAAAAAAGAACATTTTAAAATAAATATGGGAATGATATAGTCTAATCATTAAAATGGATAATGAAACTAAAATAATTAAATAATGTGATAAGGAATAAATGGAAAGATTAATTTAACAGAATGGGACTTTGGAAATAATTCTGTACACAAATAAAATTGGGTGAAGATAGAATGGCAGCCTATATGAGTGTTGTGATAATAGAATTACCAACTGGTAGAGTATAAAATTGGATTCTAAAATCCTGTTAATAAAAACAAATAATTTTATTATAAAAACAGAAGTATTTATAATTGAACTTGTGTATCATCGTCAAGGTTTTTTAAAGCAAAGGACCAAAGGCAAAAATTTACATATATACATGTATATATATATATATATATATATATATATATATATATATATATATATTATAAATAATAAAAATATATCATATATATCATAGATGTGAATACAAACATTTAAAAAGATGAAAAGATAGCATAAATAAAGTTTAAAGCTTACCCCAAACTTTTAGAAATAATCTTATCATAAATGGCAGATACTGGGTTTATATTCATAATGGTTAAAATTTCTTTCCATCACTCAGAAAACAAATATATCATAGAATAAAAGGTAAATGGCAATCTATTTTAAAAATGTGAAATGGGAATGCTTAATTAATATATAAATAATATTCAATCATATTCATGATCTTACAAATATATTTAGAAATCTAATTAGATGCCATTTGTTTCAGTGAGGTGTTGGGTAAATTAAGTAGTATTTCAATGTTGTTTGTTTATATTAATGAGCAAAGTTGGGATTTTGTGAAAAATTAACATTTATTAACTGAAAAATGTGACTGATAGTTTGTTTATATTTTCAAAGCTAGGTTATAAAACACATGTATTGGAAGCACATATTGGCCACCCCCCACCCACCCCAAAAAACCCTTGAATTGATGTGCATAAAAGATGAAGTATAAAAGATAAACATGAATTATTAGTAATAATTACCTATTACAGAAACCTATATGGGATTTGTTTCATGCACTGTTAAGGTCTGTAAACAAGTCAGGATGGTGCCTGGCATTTTGCCAGAGGGAGTGGTTTGTGGAGGTGGCGCCAGCGAGCCATTAAGTGTGGAGATTCCTTATTGGTTGACTGCTGTATCTAGTTTGTTAATTAAGATAAGCTGTGTGGAATGGATATATACGCCCCCAGTCCTACAAAAAACGGCTCCCACTCCTTCTGTATCAATGTACACAAGTTGCTCGTCACCCCCCGGTTATTTTGCTGCAGCCGGATTGCGGCAATGCACAATGACTTTTTGTACCTACAATTGTGCAAAAAACTTTTTTCTTCTGGAAACACCTACTTATCTTACACCTTCATGGGCTTTATTTTTTTTAAGTCAATAGAATGTTTTTATTCTATTAAAGACCACATATTTATTCACTTTTGGGGCCTATAATTGACATAGAAATTTAGACTGCAAAATTCAAGATTTCAAATAATTACATTTTATAATAATGCTACTAAATATCTTCTTCAATCTTGCTTCACTAATCAGAGGGTGTCTCATGGTAACAGATATAATGAGGATGCGGGGTGGAGGAAATATAACAAAAAATTTATCAAAATGTTATATTTTCATGCTTTTTTTTCTAACTAACAGTTCACTTATGTAATTGAAAATGGAAATATACCATATTGGTAATAATAATATTAATTTCAATTCATAGAATATGTCTGAAGCTACTCAATCAGAATTCAGCACCTTAACTGCTTTTGTTATAAGGCAGTATAATGCATTTCTCTATGCTGAAACATAGTGATCACCATTTATTCATTCAATTCACAAGTATTTTGTAAGCATCCAGCACAAACCAGCCACTATTTTGAGCACTTAGGGTACATCAAAGAATTAAAGACCTATAACCTCAGAGAGCTTATTCTCTTACATTCTCATGATTTGGAAACAAAGGAAAAGAAATTGCTTTTGAGGAATTGCCACCATAATTACATAATGAATGTAGACCACCAGCCCAGAAGGAACTAATTATAGACACTCTAGTGGTCAGTGTTAGGTATGTATTTGGAGCTCTTCAATGAACTGCCTGTGTTTCACAAAACCCATGTAATCTTCATCTTTTCCTAGAATAAACAAAGATGATGGTGGTACAGATGAAGCCCAGTTCCAGAGGGTGAGTGTGGAATCTACCAATGAAGATACCAATTAAGAGGCTTCATCTATAGTGCCAACACAGTCACTGGTTGCATTCAGGAGGAGAGCGTTGAGCTGGGTGCAGGTGAGATGTGGTTCAGAAAAACAAACAAACAAACAAACAAACCTATTTGATTAAGTCTGCAGCTGTTAGATTACATTTATTTGACCAACCTGGATTTTTCAGTATTTGATTTGATTTACAGAGAGAGAGGGGGTGGTGGGAACCAGACTCCAAGGTATCTAATGTGACTATGTTTTGATTCCCTTTGTGATTCCTCCACCATGACCATCACAATAACTATATTCAAGGACACAAATAATTTGCTTCTTGAATCCCAAGGGCCAAGAAGCACCTGCATACGTAAGGGCTTGGTGATTTAGCAAAGGGGTCAAAATATTTCATCACCATTCAGGTGAAAGCATTTGACATATCAGATATTTAGGTGAAGTATTTCTAGTATTGCAGCAAATCCATGTTTTCTGGAAACCAAGTACACCTGTAAAGTGACTACAGAAAGTAAATGGTTAAATTACTGAAGTGACAGCTTGATACTGTGTGAATTCCCCAAATTCATTTCAATCCTGGGAAGAATAACTTGGAAGGAATAACCTCAAACTGATGCTCTTTCTTGGTATAGGAGCAGAAAAGATAAATTACATTTGGTTGAGGAAAACTAAAGAATAAACACATACATAAACACATGCAAAAGTTGGTGGGCTTTAAGTTTATTTTTTTATGGGCTAATTACATTGAACTGGTTTTATTTTTTTCCACTTAGTTTATTGGTGCATTATAGTTGTATACAATGGTGGGATTTATTGTTACATATTTTTAGATGCACACAATATAATAATATAATTTGGCCAATACTCTCTCTCCAGCACTTTCCCCTCCCTCTCCTTTTTCCATCCACTTGTACCTTTCCTCTATTCTACTGATCTCCATTTGATATTCATGAGATCCTCCAGTTACCTTTCTTTTCCTTCTTCCCCTTTAACTTTCACCTGTGAGAGAAGACCAATAACATTCTTGAGTTTGGCTTATTTTGTTTAACATAATATTCTCACTTTCCATCTATTTTCCTGCAATTGGTGTAATTTCATTTTTCTTTATGGCTGAGTAAAACTCCATTGTATATATACACCACATTTCCTTTATCCATTCATTCAATGAAGAACACTTTGGTTCCATAGTTTGGCTATTGTGAATTGTGCTGCTATAAGCATGAGTATTCATGTATCACTGTACTACGGTGAATTTAAATCGTTAGTATAAATACTGAGGAATGGTATAGCTGGGTCATATGGTGATTATATGCTTACTTTTAAAATACATATAAGCAAAATATAAAGATACAATCATCTGTTATTCCATTTCAGAGACAACATTTTAACACTATCTTATTCTGTTTTATCCTTTTTTTAGCATTTAACCACTTACCTGTCACCTTGTATATTTAAGTAGTTTTAACTCTCCCTACCAACCCACAGGATGTATGCTCCATTAAGATGTGGTCTTTTGTTCTCAGATATAAGCCCAGAGCCTAAAATAGTGCTGTAGTGGGAGCTCAATTAATATTCATTATTCTGATGATTGGATTATAAAATAAATTACATATTTTCCATTTTGTGTGGAACATGTTACAGAGTAAGGGAAGGTTGTAGTGACAGGGAATTCTTCTGATGTACAAATACATGAAAAGAATAGAATGCACTGCTATCCAAACTCAATATGAACACTGGAAAGAAATACAGCAATATATGTAGAGCAATTGTCCCGTGGCATGTAATTTAAAGTTTTATTTTCTCTTCCATTCATTTCTACATTTATTTTTCTAAAATAACCATATAAAAGGAATAAAATAAGTAATTGGTGAATTACTTATAGGAAGTTATTTATCTAAAGATTGAGGACATTTAGGAAGAGCCATGCATCCATCTATGTGAGTGAAGCTTAGTTTTATAAAAGAAAGCTCCAATCAAGGGTGTTTGACCTAATCATCGTGAATGGATAAAGAGGCAGCCCAATCAGGCTATGAGAGAATTACAAAGAAAATCATGAAACTGACCTAATCATAATCAATTGTATGATGATGGTCTGAAGAAAGTTGGATGAAAGTTTCTGGAGTTGACATTCTTCTGTTTCTATTAAATATTGAAGGAAAAAAATAGTGAAAAAAATCTATTTCGTAATGTTTCTAAATAAAGACATTCCAATAGTCCTTGAGAGAATGTGAAAGATAAAGGAATCAGAGAGTAATATTTGGTTAATATTCCTCAAATAAAGGTTTATCCCCACTGATAAATTTATTGCAGGTATAGCCTAGCAGGGTTGAACTTTATTTCATAGATGATAGAAAATCATTTAATAGTGTCAAGCAGAGGATATGAAATAGATTCTGTTATAAATCATCTGAATAATTGCTTTAATTCAGTATTTTCCTTGCCACTATAGTTATAAATGTATGTTAATACACATGTATGTATGTATTTTAATATATCTGTTATTTCTATGTTAATTATGGCCATTTATTTTGGGGTCAATGAAAATGATTTTAAGTATGAGGTTGAAATAAAATAAGGAGTATTCTTAATTAGATTTTCTACCAGGACCGGTAATACTTTTAATTGATTTTTTTTCTTAATATATTCTTGGATTAAGGCATATCTCCATTATGCCTATTGTTATCTACATATCTTTTAGCAATAATCCATTTAATTGCTCCCCCAAATTTATTACATTTTTGCATACAACTAGTTGTAAAAATATTCTTGCTTTTAAAGAGTCAACAATTGCTTTCTATATTAAAAAAATAAAAGGTGAACTGAAAAAGATAAATGCTTGATTTGTAGAAGCATTATCTTATTTATAAATATATTTTTTTCATGAATAACTCTCATGATCAAAATGTGATCATGGGAACTCAGTCACTCTACCTCAGAACCTGGATATATAGTCAGGGACCAAGGGCACATTTTACAACACTTCCATACAGTTTCAATCTTTTTTGCAAAAACACCTCACTTTGATTGGCACTTAGTCCTGATTTATCAAGACTGATGATTATCTTAATAACCAGTGGATCAAAAAGCAACTCTGAAATAAGGGCAGGAAAAATCAAATTAAATTAGTATCTTAATTTTGCTGAACAACCTCCCATATTAAGTTCAAAGGAGAGGGTCTGTCAATTAAACATTTTAATTCATTCATTTATTTATTCAAGCATTCAGTGAATATTTTACAATCTGTGATGTACAGGGTCAAATGCATTTTATCATATATTTAATTTTAAAACTGTTTTTAGGACTTTTATGTAGTAGCGTAAATCAGAAAAGGAAAATTTTAGTTCCCCCAATATGCAGAAAGTTTTTTGACATAAACCTTTCTTTGCCCAAAAGAAATATGCTACTTACAACACTACTGAGGAATGCTGAATTATTGTTTACATTTACTTAGGTCTTCTTCATGGGAACTTCCATCTATTTTTAGATAAATATAATCATAATATACCATCTGCAATAGGGGAAATTAGCATTTTGCAAGGAAAAGTAAGTGAGTGGGGTATAGTTAAAATAATAAAGTACTGAGAACTATGCATATTGAACCATAAGTATGTCCCTCAAAGGAGTACATCTCGATAGTAACAAAGTATATTAGGACAGCATATATCTCCAGAATCCATATTTCATTCAATAGCGTATTTCTCTTTGGTTATTTTTAAATTCCAACCTCATTGTGTCATCCAATTAAAACTTTTAAGCTTGAAAATATGAGCAATAATAATTAGTTAATTTCCAGAGGGAGAATGAGTCACAGATTGGCAAAATTACATATCTTATTGATTGGAAGTAGATAGATTTCATTTTTCAAAGAAGAGATAGCCTATTTTTCTTTTAGCTTCTAGACATGTCAGGCAAAGGTGTAATTCCCAGTACATCTCCCTGTGTCAAATCCTGAAAAGCAGGCAGATTTCAGACAGAACTTGTTTTCATCACAAGGATTGTCCAAACACAGAATGAGATTTGTTGCAAGGGAATAAACTTCTTCTTGGAAGTTATACAGTTATACTTCAGTGTTATGGAAAAAAATATATAAACATGTTTAGTTCTTGGTGAATTGAATTTTATTGCCTCTAAGGTCTTCTTCTTTTTTTTTAAAAAATCAGGAAACAAATGTTGAAGTGCTATGGAGTCATAGTGGTGGCTAGATATTGGTATATAAGGCAGACTCAACTAGATCTTAAAAATAATGATTTTTTTTTCCTTTAAGGAGAAATGAGGGTCAAGAGATATAAACCTGGATCTATTCTTGCTTTGTAGACACTGAAATCTTTCCAGTGACACTTAAAAGTGATACCTAGAGATTATCTCAGAAGAGTTTTGAGATACAATTTGAAGATGTCACTGAAATATTTAGAATTGTAGAAAAGACCCAGCAGGGAAATGCAGAAGTAGAGTTTTTCAGGGTCTGCAAACTTTTGGTGCTTCTAGGTCTCTGATCAATAGCCCATGCACAGTTGGTAATATGGAGAACAGCAGGAGCCCATGTGCAAAATTTTTGCTTAGGCAATAACAGAAAACAGGACACAATTCTGAAAATGTGCTGTTTTGCAAAGGGAAATACAGCAACACGTTGTCTAAAGGAGAAATGGGACCCAGCTCACCCGAAACAACAGGGCTGTACACTGAAATTGTGCTGAAGAGAAACGAATTCAACACAAACAAAAGCATTCTGCCTATATGAGCAATCTTTGCACCTCTGAGAGTTTTCAGTAAGTTACTTCAGTGTTAAGACAATAGCACTGTTCCTGCATCAGTATGAATGTGCTAGGTGAGTGCTCTACCACTGAGCCACAACCCAACCAGTGTGAAGATGTCAGCACTGAATGAGAAGTCAGTTGGGATACAAGTGTTACATCTTGCATGTGGCTGTCCAGAGACTTTCAGGGCCCAGGCAAGATAATAGGTGCTCTCTCTCCCTCTTTCTTTCTTTTTTCTTTTTTCAACCACCAATTGAAACATGATCTATTTGTATTGTTAGGCAGGGTATAGGACAGGAACAATACACAGTTTTGGAGACAGTTTGTGGCCATTGGTCCAGTAACATGCAATAGTGGTTCTCATACTTTAATGGGCCTGACTAGAGATCTATGACTCATTTTCCTGAACTATATCCCTAGAGATTTTGATTCACTAGGGGAGAATGGAACTCCTAAATTTGCATTTCAAGCTCCCATGATTTTGAGAACCACAGCACCAGAATCACCTGCATGGCTTGTGAAACATGGATTACTGGGTCTCAATGACAGAGTTTCTGACTTAACAGTAGTTGGTCTGAGTGGAGTCAGATCATTTACCCAAGCACTTAGGTAATATCAGTGCTGATGGATAGAGCATCACACTATGAGAATCTCAGACTTAGCGCATTATAATGTTGATAGACAGCAGTCAATTTAGCTATGTAAGGAAAGAGTGTCCAACTCCAGAACACCCATGTTCCTGAGGTATGCCTAGGGACCCAGAACAGCAAAGGTACCTACTCAGTTATTTTGGGCTAGAATGTTGTCTTTCCTGAGGAAACACTCTCGTGCAAAGATTCTGACTACTGTAGTAGCAGCTGAGGTTACCTAAAGAGAGTATGTGGAGATGCAGGGCAATCATCTGTTGGTTGTTCTTTGGGTGTAAGGTATTACATTCTTGGAGTTCTGTCCTGACATGGAAGGCCGAACATGCTAGACATTCAACCCTCTTATCTAAGTGATTTTATCCATTACCCTAACAGACCTGTCAGAGCCTCTTGATGGAAACAGGCCTCTGCTTGACACAATTGCACCCAGATGCAGATTAGGTCCATGTGTGGGTACTTAATCCTGGAAAGAACTGCTGAGACCATCCATATTTAGAAAGCAAGAAAGAAACTGGACAGGAGAAATGAGAGAGTTGTTGACTGTAACACTGCAGGTTAAGTTAAAGGAATTGACAGCAAACCAGAAGAAGAATATGGGACACAAATGCTCTGACATGAGGAACTAAGCTCTTGAGAGGCTCTAGAAGAGCCAGAGAGTACATATCAAGGAAAAGCAAAGAACATTCTTGGTGGATAAATATCCACCTTGAAACACTGATTTCTGCAGAGAGAAGATGAGATATCTGTCTCAGGCGGAGAAGGAACTGTCCCTGTCCCTAGGAAAGTGCTCCCCAAACAGGTGAGTTTTCCTGGGTTTGTGGTAGCCATGGCCCTCAGGAGCCCTGCTGAGATGACTCAAAAACTTCTTAGATAAATTGTCTTCTCCTCATCCACTACTAAGAATGTTTCCAGGCATCCCAGTCAGGCTATAAAATAAAACACAAAAGTAATAGAGTTATTGGCTCCCTGGTTTAAAACGTCCGTATTGATATACAGCACATGCTGGCTATTTTATAAAGAGAAGCTTTTGGGGGCATGTTAGGGCATGCAATCCCCTTTCTCAGGATCTGGAACATGGCAGTTGCATAATTGGGATGTTGGAGTTGGGTATTGCTTTCAATTCTATAAGGGCAAACTCCAGACACACACCAAAGGAGTCTGTCTCCAGCTGTTTCTCCAACCCCAGCAGTAAACTTCTTCCTCAGTCATATCTGTTGACTCTTTCTTTTCCTTCTTTTCTTCCTCCTTCCCTTCTTTTTTGTGGTTGTGGGGATTAATCCCAGGCCTTCTGCATGCCAGGCAAGCACTTGACCATTGAGCTATGCCTTCAACTTATATTTGCTATTTATTGTATTGCTTTTCTCTCATCCCTAGAGGCAATCTTCCCTTCTATTAATGTCAAGATTATAATGGGCATAAGATAATCAACTATCTTGTTTACATTATTATTTGAAAATAAAAGATAAAAGGATCATTTTATGGAAGGAGCCTTATTAACAATCTCTATATATAACTTGAGTTTTAAATGACAAGATAAAACTTTATTCTTCATAGAGTTAGTAATTGAAATTACTGAAAAGTGAGTGGAGAGTCTAAATGAAGCAACACTTATTAATGGAGAGGTAATTAAAACCAGGACACTCAAGGATGCTTATCAAATATGTTAGAACCTCATTAATTCAGTTCCTTTGCATGGAGGAAAAAAAACCCTACAGTGCTCTTAATTATTAATATGTTCAAATATTATTTTTACCCAAATTAGTCATGATTGAGAGAAAACCCACCTAAAGCAAAATCTGTATAAAAATAGTCAGTCTTAAACATTTATAAGAAGGCTCTTAACTCCTAAGAATAAATATTAAATTTCTTTATTAAAAGTCCTTGATACTTATATGCTATATCTAAGCTCTAAACAATGAGATCTGTGTTTTAATAAGTTATCTGAGTTTATTCACTAGATTCTTCCCACATTTAACTTCTAAAAATACATTTTATATAAGAGATGATTAAAACTGCCTTTTTATATTCTAAAATATACTTGATTTTTTTTTCAGGATGGTTTTTTCCTTTTGGCTAAAACTCAGCTTCTTCCCTTGTTCCAAACTGCTCTCTATACTGTTTCCTGCCTCCACTGATGAATTTGCCAGTTTTTCAAGTTTCAAGTTTTTCAAGGAAGAAACCTAGAATTATCAAGGAATGATTCTTCTCACCTACCCTCCATAATGGTTGCTTCTCCAGGTTCAATACATTCTCTCAATAACTACCTGCAAACCTGCCCGTATCCATGCCTCATCATGCCTAATTGAAATCATTGCAGTATTCTTCCATCTTTCTCTCCCTGCTAGTAGGGGTTTTCATTTTCTTTCTGCATATAAGCACATTGAACTTTCTCACTTAGTGGTTTATTGACCTACAATATGACACAGTCCTTCTTTGTTTAAATTTCAGTATGTTCTCTCAATTGCCTCGGATTATCGAGACCAAATTCCTTAGCAAGAAGTATAGAACCCTCTATCCTTAGTCTCTGTTTCATGATTTGCTTTTCTATCCTGATGCCCTTAGGGCTCTGTGTGTGTGTGTGTGTATGTATGTGTGTGTATATATATATGTATGTATATATATCTTGCTCTCCTGTATTTTAAACTTTTTCTCCAATCATACCAGGCCCCTTCAAATGTTATATGTACATTCCCATTTCTAGTTTCAAAATTCTTTGTCATCTTTCAATGAACAACTCAATCAGGAGATGAGAGGCCTTTCTGTCTCCTCTCCTGGAATGAGTCCCTGGAATGAAAAAAAAAAAAACGAAGCCAACTTTTTTATAGCAAGTGTGTGCAACAGATTCACATATCTAAATTCCAGCCTTTCTCATTTAACTTTATGTTGTCACTGCATAGCATATGACCAGTAAATTTGACCAGGTGGCTGAATGACTGAAGGAGTCAGTGAAGAGGGAAGAAAGCATAGGAACATGTAATCCTGCTGTCGTCTCTCCACACATTAATAATGTTGCTCATTCTGAGAATTGTGCTCGAAGACAAATATAGATAACTTTGAGAATATACAAGAATCGATGTGAGAATTAAAAATCTAATTAGAGAAGATGCTGAGTGTAGTTCAGACTGCACAAAGAGAATTAGCAAAGTCATCTTTACATACCTGATAAAGGCTATCAGGCTAAGAAAAAAAATGATAAGTGATTTAGATTCTCCTTCCTGGATGTACTGTACTTGGCAATGGTATTGGCAACTGAAAAGCAAACTTAAAACTTCATACATATGACATATTTAAGGTCAGTAGATATTGTCAGCTCAAGCCATTAATGACTTATCTAAAGAAAAGGTAGATTAATAAACATGGAAATCATTAAATCATGGAAGAGTGACAAAGGGAGAATTATAGTGGCAAAAGTTGATCATGGCCTCCAGACCTCATACAAGGGAATAAGTATCCTGCTATGAGATCTGGAGGCCATGATCAACTTTTGCCACTATAATTCAGTAGCCTTTCAATAAGATTTCTATATTAAAGTAGTACACAATGCTATCAGAGACTAATAATATTACATTTTAATCATATAATTTAACTCCCCCTGTTAAAATCATGTTTATAGTACTTTGGGGAGAGTATGTACTCGTTGAACTGACAGCAAATATCTAGTCTGCCTAATAATTAAAATTTGAATTTTAAATTGCAAATTGGTTTTGTCAATCAGTCTCATATGACTGTGTGAGTAAGCGTCTGGGAATGTGATCAACTCTGTTAAATACTGATGAACTTAATTTTATGGTTAGCAAAAGAAAACAGGAAACCTCGAACAGTGAATGATTGACAAAATAAATGATGCCATGGTACCAAGGATAGCTAAGTCTGGAAGACAGCCTGGGTGTAGATTAGACACACCCTTTTGTCTTCCATTGGTCTTTATATGGAGACATGTGCATTTGTATTCCTTCAACAAGTAATGGGAACTTGGAGAGAATTGATAAATGCCAATAGCAACATGGAAGGAGCTGGGCCATCCTGCACCCCAGCCCTTACAGACATAAGGTCTTGGCAGGGCTCTCATGCAATTCAGGGTGAAGATGACCTCAAGGAAAACAGAGGGAATGTCAGCATGTAGAGGTCTCCCTTATCACATTCAACAAAAGGAAAAAAAATGCTTTATAAGGATATTGCCCTGGTTTGATTGTATCCCTCCAAGCTCACATGTTGGAAGCTTAATCTTCAATGGCACAGTAATAAGTGGTGGGGCCTTGAAGAGGTGATTAAGTTCAAGGTAGAGCCTTCACAGGTGGAATTACAGCTTTTAACAAAGGCCTTGAGGGAGTGGGTTTGCCCCCTTTCTTCTCTTCTGCTTTGTGTGGACACAGTCCTTTTGTCCTTTTGTTGTTTTGCCTTGTGAGGCCATATAGAAGGTACTGTTTATGAGGAGCAGACTTTAACCAGACACACACCTGCCATGACTTTGTTCTTGGACTTCTAATCTCCGGATCCATGAGAAATACATTTCTGTTCATTATAAATTGCCTAAACTTAGTCTCTAATATTTTGTTATAGCAGCACAATGGACTGAGACAGTAGTCTTTTTGCAACCATAGCACATTAATTCCTTGAATAAATGATCAAATTTCTTATCTGAATGTGTAGTATTATTTTCTGTAAACAATTATCGTAGCAACATGAGACAGACTTTATTTTAATTTAAAAATGTTTGTTCAAACTTTTAAGGAAGATTTCAGAGAGTTTTCATTTGGAATAAACTCACCCCTTCATTATGGATAAACTTTTATTTGCTTAATGAAACTATTATGATACTTTCTCTTACCTGCAATATGTAAGTATATATAGATTCTTGATTACCTATCAGACACTGTAGATAACTTCCTTCTCCATACTTAAAGCTCATGTCTGTCTCAGCTATATTTCTCCTTATTGCACATTTTATTCCCAAAATCCTGATAATAAATGTAGAATGGTTAAATCACATAGTTACAATAAAATTGCTTGAACATTTAATTATAAATATTAAATTTTTTCAAAGGTAGATATCAATTGCTTCAAAAACAAAGATTTTCAATAAGAGTGAGTAGTAACATTGCTTTTAAAACAAATTAAGATCAGTGTTCTCAAAAGAAGACAAAGAAGAATGTAATGATAACATTTAGGATGTGGTTGACATATGGTTGATATAAAGCTAAAAACATTTTATGACTACAGTCTTGCAACATATAATTAATTCTGTTAATAATGAGCCATAATGATGGTTGTCCCATGATAATGTATCACCTAAATACATTGTAGCCATTGTTGTTTTTGTATATACATTCTATGATGTTTACACAATGACAAAATTAACTAATGATGAATTTCTTAGAATGTGTCCCCATTATTATACATGACTATATAATGAGAAAAAAAAATAAATAGTAAAAGAGTAAAGAAATCCAATGGTCAGTACATAGAGTATACCTACAGAAATGTCTATAGTCTAATACACCAGTATATTGAAATGATAGATGCATAATTCAGTGGAAACATAAAAAAGAAGGACTTGATTTGTCTCAGAATCAGAACAAACTCCAGGGGGAGGTACTCTTTGAGTTGAGTCTTGAAAGATAAACAAGAGCTCACTTATGCATAAGTACAGGGAGGTTACTCTGGCCAAGAAGCCTGGGTAAACAGGTTCAGCATTAAGAATATGAGGAACATAAGCTACATTTGAAAACTACTAAAAGTTCTAAAGACTTAGAGCAGGAAATGTGAACAAAACAAAGGAAGGAAGTGAGGCTGGACTGGTTGGAATGTGCCAAAGCAGAGGCACTTTGGTGTGCAGAGATTTTATCCAGTAAACAATGGGGATATATTGAAGGATTTAGGATATGCATGGCAGGTTCAGGTTATTAAATGGAGACATTAATAAGGAAACAATTTTAAAAAAAAGTAATTGGAGAGAGGCCAGAGTACAAGCATTAAGACCATTCCAGTCAAGGCAAGAGATCCAGTGATCCTGAATCAGGAAAATGGCCATAAAAAATGTAGGAGAAATGCTATATTTACAAAATTTTGTATAGATTGAATTGACCTTATTTAAGGATTGATAGGATTGGAGATGAAGAGGATGATTCACTGGTTACCAAACTCTTGTTTTCTTTTGCTGAAATCTTCCCAGGTAATTGCAGCCTACATTATTAGTTCCTTATTTTGACTTCCTATGACATACTTGTTTTCTCCCACCCATTTTGGCTATTTGGTTTTCACGGTTTCTCTTATAGGTAATATATTCTCATTATGTATAAGACAAAAATGTTTTTTATTTTTGGTTTATGCAAATATTTTTTCTCACCTCCTACAATAGTGTGTGTGTGTGTGTGTGTGTGTGTGTGTGTGTATACACATACCTTTCCTAATCCTTCCATATTGGGGTTGATGGTGTGTATATTTCAGAAATTGGGATGTGAATGGGTATGCCACATGCCACATATGCCTAGAAACTTTAAATGCCATTTGGAATCCAGCTTAGTATTTGGTACCTCTGCTCTTTCCTAGGGAAGCAACATGTCCTAAGCAGAACAATTTATTATTCTTGACTGGGAGTATAAGAAAATATGACCCATTTCTTGGACCAACCCATCAATTTCATGTAACACATCAAAAAATCAATGGTTTTGTGCAAAGAATGAAGATTTTGAGTTTGTTTTATTATTGCCAAATCTGACTAGTTGAGGAACTACATGTTTCTTTGGAGCACAAAGTTGTATTTCTATAAATAGACCTCTTTTTTTTTGTGGTATGTCTTAAAGTGGAAATTTCAGAAACAAAGTACACTAACATGACTTAGTTTGAAGGGTAGAGGATTTTAAAAACCATGCCCCTTTTGTAATCCAAACCAAGGATCTTGTACTTTTTCCAGAAGGCTGGTTTTGAATGACTATCTATTTGCATAATGGCTTTTCCTATGTTTCCTTTGTATTCCCTGCTAATTACTTTAGCACACCTTCCTTGAATTTTGTGTCATTATGGTGCACTTGTTAGAATTGTGGACATTACTGGCCTCCCATTGGCAATTTAGAGAGTTTTTTTTTGGGGGGGGGAATAAAACACTGTTAAATGTGAAGAATTTGAAATGATGACAGATGATCAACATTGAAGATCACTCCCATTAGAAAAAAAATCTTCCCCTTCCTTTGTTATGCGATATGGTGGTAAGAGATAAAATTTAGATAAGATTGAATAACACATTTTCAATGAAAAAAAAAAAAACTGTGGAAAAAACTCCTTCATGTCTTAAATTAGACTCTGCTGCTATGATGTAGCAGATCCCCAAGATTTAACTTGGTCTCTGTTATGGTTAGATGTGGTTCTCCCCAAAACTCAGATATAATATAATTCAAAAAGGTTGAGATGTGAAATGATTGGGTTATGAGACCCTAAATCTGATCAGTGCATTAATCCCATGATAAAGTTAACTGAGTGTTAACTATACGTTGGTGGAGTGTGAGTGGAGGAGGTAGATCCTTTGGGGCATGTCTTTGGGGTATACATTTCGTCCTTGAGGAGTGGAGGGAGGTCTCTCTTTGCTTCCTGGAGCCATGCTCCCAGCTCCTTTCTTCCTGTGTACTCTTCTGTCATGATGTTCTGCCTCACCTTGAGCCTCAAGGAATGGAGCCAGCTATGGACAGAGGCTTCTGAAACTATGAGTTGCTAAATAAACTTTTCCTCCTTTAAAATTGTTCTCTTCAAGTCTTGTAGTCACAGCAGCAAAAAATGCTGAATTAAAAAAAAAAAAAAAAAAAAACAGTCCTCAAAGAAGGAATTTTGGTTTCAATAATAAGAGTGTTCGAGTCAGAATAATCATTCCTTACGTACTTCCTAAAGTGAGAGTATCATTTCAATGGCAGCTATTGTAGACTTATTACTAATGTAACTATTGTTAAGAGCTGACATTTCTGAATAAAGATCCTACGGATTTATGTACATTGATGCACACAAACCTCTCAACATTGTTATGAATAGGCACTAATTCCCATCATGCAGGTAAAGAAACTGAGGTTGAGCCAAATTTGGCAACTCTCATGTTGTCATTGTAACCAGGCTTTGAACTTATGAATGTCGATGCTCTTATGAAGAATTATTTTTGATAGATACTATGAGACATGTGCAAGGCTACACTCTAATTTCGGAGAAAAATGATTAATTTGTGGTCTCCCATTATTACATCCCACAATTTTTAATCCTAATTCCTAATTTATTTTTCATAGCTGAGTCATTAAAAAATAGCAGTTTATTATGAACACAATTTCATGGTGACAGATGTTGGCAACATTTAGACAGAAAATTATTACTTCATTGTATTTTCCAGATTCATTATGTGTGGACTTAATTATTAGTTATTACTTTTTTCCAAAAATTATTTTTCTTGTAATTGAGAACATTTTGTTCATAAGAAGTAAGTCATTTTCATTACTTAATTTGCCGGGCATTTCTTCATTAAAAGAAGAAAGCCAATATGACCTAATAACTTTGATTCATGAAAGATTTAAAGATTCTATATTACAGGACCAAACATGGGGAACTTTATCTGTTATGGTTTGGCAATGAGGTGGTCCCCCAAAGTTCATGTGTGAGATAATGCAAGAAGGCTCAGAGGAGAAATGATTGAGTTGTAAGAATCTTAACCCAGTCAGTGAATTAATTCCCTGATATGGATTAATAGTGGAAGTGGTAGGGTGGGCAGAAGGAGGTGGGAATTCAGGCATGGCTTTGGGGTATATATTTGTATCTGAAGAATAGACACACTCTCTCTCTGCTTTATGATCACCATGTGAGCTACTTCTCTCTGCCACAGTTCTCTACCATGATGTACTGCCTCACCTCAAGCCCTGAAAATGGAGCCAGCCTTCTATGGACTAAGACCTCTGAAACCATGAGCCCTCAAATAAACTTCCTCCTCTACAGTTATTGTGGTTGGGTCTTTTAGTCATAGCAGCAAAAAATCTGACTAAAACACCATCTTTCATGCCATACAACATAGTAATCATCCAGGTACTGAATGCATACACAAACATACATACAAAAATAGAAACAATGCAAATTTACTTTGTATTTTATAGGCTTTTATTGTACAAATGAAATAATAAAACTGGCATATATTTTAAATTACTTTTTAAGTTTATGATATACAAATTTATAGTTGAATTAAATTAAATTTTAAAATACATCAAATTAGAAATTTCACCACAATCATTGTCCAATTTATAATTAACACACATTTGGTAATCCTGAGATACCAATTTATCTTTTTTTTTAAAAGCAAACATACTAAAATGCACATTAAGCTTCATTTTAAACCCATTTCTTGTACTTATTTATATCATGATTTCATTTGAGTATGTAAGAAATTTTCCAGTTCAGAGGCTGTTGTGTCTAAAGGAAATGGAATTTGAGTCTATTCAATAAAGTGGAAAAAACAAAACAACAACAGAAAATTTTCTTCTTTTTTGCATTGCTAAATGTTACAACCCACCATTATGAAAAATTGCATATGCATAAACTATGTCTCAAGTTTTGTCCAAAAATATGTCCCCACTATGTAGTACTTTGACAATTGAAAAAAAAAAAAAAAAAAAACAACTAAAACCCAGATTCCTCCTACATGGGGGCTTGACTATTTTGGATCATATTGCTCTCTTCTTTTATGAGTTTGTAAGTCCCTACAGATCCTAAATAATATAATTTACAAGTGTTTTAGAAGATGCATTCCAAGTGAAATGCTATTCCCCTGGAGTGGGAAGTTTGTTGTGTTTGCTGTATTATTGAATTCTCAAAGCTACCATTCTATAAAAATGCAAAGCAAATTTAAAGTTGGTGCCTATTTCTCCTTCAAATTACTTAGTCTATGTTATTCTCATTGAGCTGGTTTTTATGCAGAGTTAACATGAGAGGGAAAATGGAGTTAGAATAAAAAAATAAGTACAAAAAGAAAGGGAGGGATGGGGAGAAGAAGGGAAAGAAGGAGGGAGAACTGACAAAGGAAGGAAGAAAGGAAATAGAAAGAAGCTGTGTAAGTTCATAGATTCTCTTATTTTTACATCTTTGAAATTAGGACGAGTGGGTCTTACAGTCCCTGTTTGCCAGAGAGTAGTCACTGAGCATGCACAGAGCGTATTCTTTTGCTTGATGACAGGGAAAGTCAGGTTTAGTGTAACAGTCAGCAAAACCTTCAATAACCATTTGAGGAGGGAGATTAACCCTTCCTTTTATTTTAGGATCAAGAGAATGGGAACATCAAAACTTGCAGAAAGGTGTAAATGGTTTGAAAAATTTTCCAGAAATAGTAGTGAAGTATTTTCACACAATGCCACATGATCAATGCTCTAGATGGCACAAAGGACAATACTGTATGGGAATATGAGGATATCAAAAAATATTATTTGCAACATACTCAGAAGAATCACCATCTAAAGATAAATTTAGGAATGTACTAATCAACTTATTTTGCTTGTATTTTCCTTCTTATGTATGTAAGGTGGGCGATTTATGATAAGACTTGCATAAATAAGAAATTTCTCTAAGTATAAAATAAAAATTCTATGTTAGAAGGAAGTATTGTGCCATCATTTAATTGACAGTTTTAGTGTTCTCAATTGTAAACATAAATTCATGTTGCATTTTATTTAAAAAATAATAAACTTGAATTTTATTTTAAAAGAAGCAAAGATAAATCTAAAGGAACATTAAATTTCAAACAAATGCTATCCATCAGTTGAGATTCTAGTATGTAAAAAGAAACAAAAGGCAGACATGAGATTATTAAAAACTATTTTGGTACCACTAATATTTCAAAATAAAATTCTATCTTTGATATAGATATTTAAGACTTTTAAAAAATGTGTTGGGATTAATATCATAAACTTCTTGGTCCAATGAAAAGAGCACTGAACTATCAGCTTCACATTCTGAATTCCAATCTTGGAGACCAAATGAGTCCAAAGCTTTGTCCTTTATATTGACAAGGTTTTTATTTCTACCAACAATACTCATGGTTTCTACACATTTTCTGCTTCTCTGATTCTGCCTTTCTAACTAGCTCCTCATCTGTGCTGAGGTTACTAACCTATGGCTCACACCTTGAGTACCAAGGCCCTTAGGAACTATTTGTACTGAGAGACATTTTACCACGGTCCTCATCTGATGGATTAGATTCCCATGTTTATTATTTTGTGTTCCTAAAAATTGTGAAGATCTGCACCCTGGTATTCCAAGTTGGCCATAAAGTCTTTAACCTTTCTCAAAGTACATCAGGGAAATCAAATTATACCTGCTCAGGTGTAGTCACTTGATGCCTATCTAGTCAAACTAGACAAATAGTAAATATGTGGAATTGGTTTTTCCATATATCTTGAAAATTTTCTCAGTGATGACCATTTTGGATGAAAAGTTTGTGTTATCTCAAAATTTATGTACTGAGGTCCAAACTTTCATTGTGACTGCATTTAGATACAGGACTTCATAGCAGCAATTAAGATTAAATTAGGGTATAAATGTAGGGTCTTGGTCCTATAGAGTTAATTCCTAAATCTTATTCAAAACACAACAGCCCTATAGGAAGTGAACATTTTTATTTGTATAGAAGAATGTTGTTATGGTTTGGATGTGAGGTATCCCCAAAATTTACATGTGAGACAATGCAAGAAGGTTCAGAGGAGAAATGTTTGGGTTATAAGAGTTGTAACTCAATCAGTGAATTAATCCTCTGATAGTGATTAACTGAATGGTAACTGTAGTGGTAGGGTGTTGCTGAAGGAGGTGGGACTTGGAGGTGTGGCATTGGGTTATATGTTTGTATCTGAAGAGTGGAGACTCTCTCTCTCTGCTTCCTGATCACTTGTGAATTGCTTTCCTCTGCCACACTCTTCCACCATGATATCCTGCCTTACCTGGAGCCCTGAGGAATTGGAGCCGGCCTTATATGGACTAAGACCTCTGAAACCATGAGCTCTCAAATAACTGTCCCTCTTTTACAGTTGTTCCAGTCGGGTCCTTTAGTCACAGCATCGAAAAAGCTGATTTAAAAATTAATGTTTTCTATTCAGGCTTACTCCTACAGAAGACTAAACCATCCATATAAAAAAAGAGAGAAAGGAGGAGAATGGGCAGAAAATGTAAAATTTTAGAAGAGTTCAACAGAGGGACATGTTAATGATCTATTAATCCCACTCACATTTATTATGTATAAATATTACATCATTAAAAATTCAGTAAGAGGTTACATATGAAATGATTATATAGCTTATTATCTAAAATGGAATGCTTTTAATGAGATTTTTCTTTTATTTATAATTCCAATCCAACCACTCAGGATTACTTTTTATCATTTCCCCAAACCTTGATTTTCATTTCTTTTATAGTGGGAGAGATAAAACTCATGATATTTATAATATTTCTCATTGTTTGATTCCATAATATACACAATGATTTTACATTATTTTTTACTGTCAACGAGTTTTCTAATATGGCTGTACCAATTAATACCCCTCCAGCAATGTATGATAATTCTAGTTGCTCTACACACTCACCTATGTGTTAGGCATGTCAGGGATTTTTTTAAATTTTTGTTTTGTTTTGCTATTCTAATGTGTGTATTGTAGTATCTGTGTATAGTAGTATATGATTATGGATTTACTTTTTTAATTTGTATGCTCTTGATGACTGAGACTTAAAATCTATTAATTCACTTATTTGTTATTTGGATCTCCTTACTTTGGTGAAATACATTTTCATTTTTCTATTGTATGCTTTATTTTCATATTTGTTACATACATAATTACATATAAACATTCTTGATAAATCTGTGGGATTTATTTTGGGGAATAATTTCTCCCATTTTCTGTTTCCCCAAGACTATTCATATTTTCCCCTTATGCTTTATTTTATTTATTGAAAAAAACTGCATTCCATTGCCTTTACTATTTAGATCTTCAAAACCTCTAAACGCTTATTGTGCACTATGTGAGGAAGGATCAAGAATCATTTTTCAAATTGAAATCCAAGTGATATCACACCTTTTATTGAAACGACCATTTTTGCACTTATCTGAAGTTTCCCTTTGTTAAAAATCTACATTTATATCACTGTAGCTCTGCTTTTGGGCTCTCTATTCTATCTAGTTGTGATATTTTTCCTACCCTTGTTTTATACCACATTTTAATTACTGTGGTTTTATAACAAAAGTCTTAATACCTTAATAAAAAGAATGATTTTGAATGAGAAAAGGACACTAAAAAGAATTAAAATGATGTAATTATTCATATGTGTTTACTTATTGAGTAATAAATACTTTTATTTTTGGCTTTATAATTTTGTTCTAATTCCAAACAATAATCAATATATTTGCTTTTTTTAACAAAATATTAAATCTCTATTTCTGAACATTCAAAATGATAAACAGAATAGTTATTATGTTACATATTTTAGTTTCTTGGACATATTTGTCTAATATGTTGTATATATTTTTATGTTCTATATTTTTTCTATATTTATATGTCTATAATACTTTATTTAAAATTTTGTTTATAAGTTACCTGAAGTCTTCAAGATTGCTCTTTATTGATAATAAATTTAAAATCTTCAATATTTTCAAATGCCTCTTCCCTGTGTCCTGATAACATTTTTACAGGAGAAAACATTCTCTTTATGTATTAAATACTTAGTATGCTCAGATTACATAAATATATTTTTATGGATAATGTCTCTTTTTTGCCCTATTGAGTCTGTCTTCATTCAACAAATGCTTTAAGGCAAAATTTTCTCAAATAATATGATTCTTTTTTGAAAGTTTTGCTAAATTTAGCTGCTTTAAAATCAAGGTTTTTTTTTTTTTTTAAATTTCATTATATTCTGTCAATATCTAAGCAATGCACTATATTCTTCAGTTTTACCAGTAAGATCTCTGTCTTGTGCTCCATGGATACCTTTGAAATTCCTGCATCAAAGATTGGTGTCCAGAGATTACTTGAGAATGTACAAAATGCTGGGAACCACCCTCCGGTACTTTGAGGTTAGAGAAGAAGTCACTCTCTGGACAGGCTTGCTGAAACATTTTTACTCTTCTCTCTGTGGTATGCCACACTCTTTTGCCTCTCTGGGATGCCTGTGTTAGAGAATCAGAATCCTAATGATGAGTCTTGCCAACCAGGAGGATTAGCACACAGAAGCTAGCTCTGGCTGTCACGTCACATAGTTGGCAGCCACAGCACCAGAAGGATGCTGGGTAACTGTTCCAGAAATAAAGCATTTCTAAAGACATATTTTAACAAGTTTTAAGATTTAATGGCTTATGTCATATTCTCTTTAATTTCAAAATTAAAGTCTAAAAATGTAATACAATCAGGTTTAGGAGAAAATGTAACTAGATATGTATGTTTATGACACCTGTTTTAAAGTATTTTAACTTAATTCTCTTTTCTTCTTTTCTCTCTCTGTGTCTCTGTCCCCCCACCCCCACCCCAGTAGGGGTACTAAAAAACACCCACAAACTTTTGGTCACATCCTCCACTGGAAAGTAAGAGGAGGAGCCACTCTCCAGAGAGGGGAATAAAAGATGACCTTCCCTTTCCACAGGTGAGATAGTTGGTGTGAAGGTGATATAGGCAGGCTATCAGTCTTTCCCATACCTGAGATCTCCATCACTCCTTAGAGAGTGATAAAGTGACAGTGACAGCTGACACTGTCTTGGGGACTTCTTACTCTAGTCTTTCAGGCTTCCTTGGAGATAACTTCCCTCCCTTTATTCCCTTCTTGGAGCAGCTGGCAGTGATTTGACTCTACTGAGAATAGTCATGGATTTAGAGTCCAAGCAGGTAAATTGATAATGACTTGGTACAAATTAGAAGACACTATCTTGCCATCTGCAGGAAAATTTTCTTAACAACTACGTGAGTGCTGAGGAGAATGGGATTCTCAAGTAACACTCTTCTGCCATTTTCTACCTTTGCTATATGCTTGTTGATTCAAACAAGAGTTTGTTGACCTGGCCATTCTTTCCGAGGTCTGTATTAAAGGCCTTAACTCTCAAAATCACAGCATGTTCAAGTCTGATCTTTACAATATCAGGTAGTACATTTTCATGTTTTGTGGATTGAGATTACCCAGATTAAAAATAGGGTTTAGATTTCTCATTATTTGGAAACCCCTGTGAGACCTAAGGATCTAGGGCTCCTGCAGGCAGGGTGTTGAGCTTTCCTGTCTGTGAGTATGCAGGGTGGGGACAGCACTGATAAGGAGGAAGGCACTACTGAGAAGGGGAAGACAATTTGGGAGTTTTAGTCATAAAAAGAAAGAAGAAAACATACCCCACTGAAACAAATTAGTTTTAAAAAAAATCAGAAGAAAGCAAACCAATTTAAAAATAGCAGCATCAGGATCCATTTATTGAATAAAGTGTGCCTACCGCAGCAGCAGAAGGGGGCACTCTTGAACCAAGGAACAACCAAAGCTCCATACCTGCCACCCTCACCCCAGGGATATCGAATTTAGGAATCATGAAAACATCACCAGGAGCATTCACACAAAGGAACCTGAAAGTGCAATAACTGGAGTGATTTTAAAAAGAGAAGAACCATCAAACAGAGAATGACTATAACTATAGGATACTAAAATGAATCTCATTTAATTCAATAAATTCATTGCAATAGAAAAGAATGACATGTATCTGAAATTCCAAACCTCAGAATAGAAATGGACAACTTAGAAGAACTGAAAGGTGAGCCAACCAAATTCTTCCTACTATTCTTCCTACTAATTGAAAAACAAAGCTGAAAAAAAAATCTCAATAAGAATAGCTCAATTGCAAAGACTCCAAGGTAGAGTAGATATGTTTATAGTAAGAATCAAGGAAATGGAAATACAATCAAAGAAAGTAAATAACAACTGGCAGACATTTCATGATACAGAACACAGAGGAAGATGACTTCAAATAAGTGATGGATTCAGTGAATAGGAAGAATAAAACAATGACATAGAATGAATATTTAAAACTAAAACTAGCAAATGTTCTGAAAAAAAAATGACCCAAGTGCTTATAAGAACTCATTCTATACTTAGATTAATTGATCCAGAATGGCCAATTTTAAAAACAAGAAAAGTTATGTTATTAGATCTAAATATTTAAAAAACAAACAAACAAACAAAAAACAACCTTGGTGACATCTAGGAAAGAAGGCCAATTGCTGAGAAAGGAAAGAAAATCAGCATGATCGCCATTGACTCATATAAACACCACTGGAGAAAGACATTCAAGAAACTCAAGGACGAATAATGAAAGTCAAGAATTTCATACCCAGTTAATTTCTTTACACATCAAAGCAATAGAAAACAAATGAAACTTAAGAACTCCGGGGAACATTTTATTCAGATAAGTCTTGTGAAGATTATACTAAAAATCAGGCTCTACCCAAGCTTTATTGAGATGATTAAAAAAAAAAAAAACTTTGTTAAAAAATGGTAGGGAGAATTGTATATATTTAAATCTAAGACTAGAAGAAAGTGGAAATGGGCTGAAAAAGAATATATACTTGTAGCTGGGTGTGGTGGTGCACGCCTGTAATCCCAGTGGGTGGGGAAACTGAGGCAGGAGGATCTCAGTTAAAAGCCAGCCTCAGAAACTTAGCAAGACTCTAATAAGCAACTTAGTGAGACCCTGTCTCCGAATCAAATATGAAAAAGGGCTGGGGATGTGGCTCATTGGTTAAGTGCCTTGAGTTCAATCCTTGTTACTAAATACACACACACACACACACACACACACATACACATACACATGCACACACACATATATAGTAATATTATCTGAAAATATTAATAACCAACTTAAAATGGAAACTTTGGGCTTCTACAGGGAAACAGGAAATTAGAATAAACTTACCGCTTAGGTAAAAGGTGAGAGTCAAATGGTATTTAAGTCTGACAAAATGCATAGAAACTTACAAAAGAATAAAAGGGGACTACAGGCAGTTACATAAATTAATTAGCATTAAGGTAAAACATACTATAGTTGGTAAAGATCAAAACCAAATAAAACAAAGATCAAAAAGCATGGGCAAAATAATTTTGCGATCAATCCATATGGATTAACTGAATGGAATACCAATTTATTCCTTCTTAAAATGGGAAACTATAGCATAATGCATTTTTAACCCCATTTTTTCCTTTTTGCTTTACATCGTAAACTAATGTGACTGCTGACTGAACACATACTAAGAACAATTTTAAGAGAGGGCCTTGACAATTTCACTGCTCCCCTGCACAGAATATTGCTCAAAGCAGGTTGAGAAGGTAGAAGACCATGTTAGTCTCACATTTTGACCTTAGGGTAACTTTCGGAGTTTTATAAATAGTGTCTCCCCACACCTTCAACTAGCATACTTAATAAGGAAAGGCTGAATCCTTTCCTCAGACTGGGAACAAAGTCTGGTATGCATGCTTTCCACATTCATTCAACATAGTGCTAGAAACTCCAGACAGTTCAATAGGACAACAAAAAGAAAATAAAACATGTAAGTTGAAAAAAGGTAAATTAGAATTGTCCTTATATGTAGAATAAATTGTTATTTACATAAAAAGTGCCAGGGTGAACCTGTATGTCAATTCTCTTGGACATTTATTCATTTCAGAGAAAGTCATGTTTAAACATAAACCTGTGTATGGTTGTTCAGAGCAGTTGTATTTTTAATAGCAGAAACTTGGAAACAAAGGTGATCTGCAGTGGCTGAATGGCTAAACAAGGAATCTATCAAACAAAAAACCCTTCTAGGACTAAACAATGACTTCTAGAAGAATACAGAATATAATGAAAAAAGTCCAAAAATCAGAGTAGTATTCCTTTGAATACGTGTAAACCAAAATCAAAGATACAATTCCATTACCATCACTCAAAATATGAAACATTTTGGTGCATTGGGATTGGGCCCTGAAAATTACCATGAGTTCAAAAGAAACATACCAAAATAAGGGGATATCATGTTCATGGATTGAAAGAAAGAGAAGAGTAAAGATGTCAGCTCCCCATAAATTGATAGACAGACATATTCGATGGAATACCTAAAAAAATCTCAGTAAGAGTTTTACAGATATAAACAATAACATTATAGAAGTGATATGAAAATATAAGCAAACAAGAATAACTAAAATAAATTGAACAAGAAGAGTTAAATAGAAGGAATCACTACCTGGTTTCAAAATTTATTGTATAGATATAGTAATCAAAACTGTGTGCTCTTGGCAGAGGACTAGATGCATAAAATAATGAATCAGAATGTAGAGCCCCCAAATAAATCCAAACAGATATGGCCAAATGATTTTTGACAAAGATCCAAAATAATTTAACAAAGAAAGCATGATGTTTTAATAAATGGTATAGAAACAATTGCATTCTTGTAAGCAAATGAGGAACCTTGAGCTGGGTTTATATTTAATGTGAAATATAAGGCCACATAGTTGTTTTTTTTTTTTTAAAAACCTTTGGATTCTAGGAATTGATACAGAGTTCTTAGATATTACATCAAAAGAATGATGCATAACAGGAAAAAAATAATTAATTAGACTTCATCAAAACTAAAAGCTTTCCTCTCTAAACGATCTTAAATATGAAACAAAAGTTATAGTCTGGGAAAATATTGGCAAATCACATATCTTACAAAGAACTCATGTGTAGAATACATACAACAATCAAAACAATAATAAAAATACAAAACCAAAATAACAAGAACAAAAAAACCCAAATAGTCCAGTTTAATAAATGGATAAATCAAATAAAGGGATGTTTCATAGAGAAGCTATGTAAATAACAGATACACTCATGAGAAGATGCTCAACATCAGTAGCCATTAGAGATTTAGAGAAATGCAGATTAATACCATGATGAGATATCACAACACATCTATTAAAACAGCTAATAATATGGTCATAGTGCCAAATTGTGGTGAGGATATAAAGAAATAGGATCTCTCATACATTGCTGGTGGGGATGAGAAATGGTGCAGCTGTTCTGGAAATCATTTGACAATTTCAGCTATTGCACTCCAGGACATTATTAATGCCAGAGAAACAAATATATAAACCTGAATATAATTGTTCCCAGCAGTTGAATTTATAATGTCCCAAACCTGAAAACTATCAAGGTTCCTACGGTAGGTGAATGGTTCAACAAATTGTAATATATTAGAAGCCATGGGATACTATTCAGGAACAAAATTGAATAGAGTACTGATATGTACAATAACTTGAATAGATCTCAGGGACATCCTATTGAATAATAAAAGCCTATTTCTAAAGATCATATACTAGAGATTCTACAGCATTCTTGATATGACAAAAGCAAGAATATGGAAACCAAGTTAGTGGTTGACAGAGGTTAGGAAAATGTGGGATGCCACTCTAAAGGATATTTGTGGTAATGGACCAGCATTATATTTTGAGGTGGTGCTTTCACCAATCTATACCAGTGATCAAGTGACATTAAACTACACACATGATCCCAATGCCACTTGCTGATTTTGTTATTGTCCTTCAATTACATTGGATATAGCCATTGGAGAAGTGGAGTGGCCTTCTCTGTGTCAACTTTATAATTTCCATTGTATCTATAATTGTTCCAAAACTTAAAAAAGCTTTAAAATCATTTGCTCCTTTGGTGACTGTCTTATCTATAGTAGAAAAAATAAAATTAAGCATATGATAAAGTAAGAAATAATTGCAAATGATAATCATGAAGTGGCAGTTTATGTATCTTAAATAATAACCCTGTGCACATTGAATTATGTCTCTAACTTTCACCTTTCATGGCAACCATTTTGGCTTAACTAGGTACAACTATTTTAAGACCTTACTTATTACTAGTCAACAGAAATGTGTCACATTTTAGACATTACCAGGGCCATAGTGGATAATCATAAGTGCAATTTATCCTTAATCACCCAATGATATATCTCATCTTTGTGGCCCAATTACTGTTAATTAGATTTTGATCTTTCACCTTGTACCTGTTCCAGTATTTCCAATGTATATTTAGAATTATCTGGCTTCTCTGTTTCTTCTTTCCCTAGTCTTTTTTCTCTGTACATTTCATTTAGGATAGTTTCTAATCCTGTCTTCAAGTTGACTAATCTTTTCCTGAGAAATGTCCAATCTGCTATTAATTCTATCCAATATAATTTTCATTTCAGAATATTTTTGTCTCTAGAAGTTCATTTTAGGTCTTTAAAAATATCTTCCAAATCTCTAGTTAACCAATGCTCATGTTTCTCCACCTTCCTGAATATTTGGGTTTTATTTATATAATATTTTAATGTTCTTGTCTATTAATTCTACTATCAGGTCATATCTAGGTCTATTTGTCTGTTTTGATTGACTGTGTTTTCTCCTCAGTATTGGTCATATTTTTTCTTCTTTTCTGCATGCCTGGTTATTTTAGCTTCATGGCAGACACTGCATGTGTGGTGCTTATATTTTTACATTCCTAGAAACATTCTTTTTTTGCAGGGGTGGGGCAGGGGTTTCCTGGGGATTGAACTCAGGAGCATTCGACCACTGAGCCACATCCCCAGCTCTGTTTTGTATTTTAGTAGAGACAGAGTCTCACTGAGTTACTTAGCGCCTCACTTTTGCTGAGGCTGGCTTTGAACTCATGATCCTCCTGCCTCAGCCTCTGGAGCACTGGAATTATAGGTGTCCACCACCATGCCCGGCTTCTATCAACATTCTTGAGATTCACTCTTGGATGCAGACAAGTGACTTGGAAATAGTTTAATTATTTTGAGAGTGAGTTTAACCACCATGGTGGCTCCAGAGTAGCTTGTAGCCTCAGGTTGCTTTTGCTCTCTACTTAGCATAACCCTTCTGATTGTCCTACTCGCTGCCCTCTGTCTTCTCTGGCTAGTGAGATTGTGAGCTGTTCCTATCACTTGGTGAACTAAAGGAATTTTCCACCCTCTTCCTTTCTGGTACTTCTCCCCTTAGCTTTATGTTGTGTTCCACACAAATGTGCTGATCGCACTTAGCTGGAGACTAGTGGGCGCTTTTTGAGATTTCTCCCTCTTTATAATTCCTCTCAGTTACTGTTTACCTGTTTTGGCCTTACTGGATTCCCAGCCCCATCTCTTCCATGGGGAAGACTGCAGAACCCTTCCCAAGTTGCTCCTTCCCTACCCTGGCCACGACTTTTTTCAGTCAATGAGATAGAACATCATATTCCCTCTCTTTAAAAATGTTCACCCTTGAATGTCTGGTGTTTAATAACCTAAAGCTTATATTAAGTCTGTTCAGTTGTTTTGAATGTGAAGATGAACTCAGTTTCTCATGCTTTTGATTTTTATGAAATCATTTCTATCCCCGTCTTCACATTCAGCCTCCATTTTCTTAAAAAAAGGAGCACAGTTTTCAAAGCGAACCACTATGTGATGTCATTGTTATGAGTGTCTCTTTGGCCTCACATGGAAAAAATACCAGTCTGAAGTCTCAATGGGCCTTCACTGGTATCCTGAGTCCAAATATTGCCTCATGAAGAACTGAAACTCATAAAATCTGATCCACAAGTCAGATTCTGTAAGAACCTTGTTAGAGTCTGATGTCTCTGGGGATTAGATTTAATCAGTAACTATAGCAATTATCATTGATGGGAAACAGACCACCCCAAGATTTAATGGCATCAACAATGATTTTAGGCTCTGTGGATGAGTAACTCAATTAGGACTCAGTAGGGTCATCTTGAGCCTTGGTAGGAAGCTTTAGTGGCTGAGGGTGACAGGACGGCTAGGGCTGGATGTCTTGTGAGACGTCTTTATCCACAACTCTAGTAGTTTATGCTTGTTGTCATGTGAAGCACCTGTATATGACCTTTCCATATTTGCCAGGCATCCTCGTAATGTGTGCTTCTTATCTGTGATTATGACCTCTAAAAATAATGCTGAGCCAGGCACAGTGGTACATGCCAATAATCACAGTAGCTCAGTAGGTTGAGGCAGGAGGACCACAAGTTCAAAGGCAGCCTCAGCAATTTAGTGAGGCTCTGAGTGACTTGGTGAGGCCCTGAGTGACTTGGCGAGACCCTGTCTCTAAATAAAATATAAAAAGGACTGGGGGTGTAGCTCAGTGGTTAAGTGCCCTGGTATCAAAGGAAGAAAAAAAAAAAAAACAATGCTGAGCATCAGGTTGGACGATGCATTACATGAAAAAACAAAAACAAAACAAACAAACAAAAAAACTATAGATGTTTGCCGCAGTCTGTCTGGGCACAAAATAACCAAGCCACCACAAAAACTTGTAGATTCCAACAGCAACTCTTTATTCCCGACTCTCACCTTCCCTCTACATGCACGTTCTGGGAAAAAATACACTCCCTTCACCGGGCTTTGCGTACCAATTCTCTCAGAACCCCGGAGAACTCAATGGGAACTCAAGGAGCAGGCACCTGAGGAAGCAGGATACGCCCTATTCCCAGCAGGATCCACCCTAAACCTGGAGCCACCCTAATCCCTGAGCAGGGTCACCTTAACCAAAAATGCCATGTCATTCCTACTTGGCTATGGCTCTCAGCAGATGTTAATTTTTGGTTCACAACTAAATTGACCAGAAAGTAGGGTTTCTGTAAGCCTCCTGCACCCCTGCCAACCAAGATTTCCCAAAAGAGTGGTAAATCTGTTATAGATGATGTTGATTAGCACAGTCTGACTTTTTTCACCTAGAAATAGTCACTTAAGTTTTCTCCATATCTTTTCATGGCTTCATAGCTCATTTCATTTTAGCACTAAATAATATTTTACTGGATATACCACAGTTTATTTATTTATTTATTTATTTATTTAGTTGCTCTGAATTTTGGCAGTTTTGAAAAGAAAAAAAAAGAGAGATTTAAATTGCAAAAATACAGAGAATCCAGTTTACCAGCCACATTTTAGGAATACATTAATGGAGGCCAACACAAATTCTATGACTTTCCCAATATATTACTTCTATGTTATGTACTTAAAACTCAATCTGATATGTGGATAGACCAGTTTACTCAACTGGGCTTTGTGGTTGATTAAAACTTTTTGAAATTTTGAATAAAGCTGCTATAAATATCTCTGGTCAAGTTTTGGGGTGTCATACTTTTCAATCATATGGATTACATGGTAAAAGTCTGCTTAATTGTATAAGAAATTTCCAAAACATCTTCCAAAGTGCTACTTTGCATTTCCATCAACAAAGAACCAGAGTTCTCTTTGTACTACATCCTCACCAACATTCAATGTTGCCAGTATTTTGTCTTTTTGCTATTCTGAACCCTGGAAGTCACAGTTTTATATGTGTTGGAGCTATAAAAAGCCTGTCCAATAGGAAAAGGGGGGCCATAAACTCACCCTTGATGAAAAGTGGCAAGGACGCATTGTAGTAGAATATGTGGATGAGAGATATGATGCAGACATCCTTGGGAAATATGACCTACTGCATGTAAGAATGCTTAGAGAAAATAGGACTCAGTTATAGAGAGGACTAAGCATATTTGGAAGAATAGCTTATAATTGGTTAATATAGTCTAATTTACTTGACAGATCATCCTGTCATACAGTGACTAACAATCACAGCTCAGTGAAATAGATCACTTGCCTATATCCAGACTTGAGCATCTGATTCCGTTTAGGTTCATAACACAAGAAGCAATGTCTTGTATGCAATTTGCCAGAATTTTACTGCAAATTTTTGCATCAATGTTCATTAGGGATATTGGTCTGAGATTTTCTTTCCTTTATGTGTCTCTGTTTGATTTTGGTATCAGGATGTTACTAGATGCATAGTGCACCATTATCAAGTGGGGGTTCATTCCAGGGATTCAAGGTTGGTTGAACATATAGAAATCAATAAACATAATTCATCACATCAATAGACTTAAAGATAAGAATTATATAATTCTATCAATTGATGCAGAGAAAGCACTTGACAAAATACAACAAGTTCAAAACACTAGAACACGTTTTATGTTCAAAACACTAGAAAAACTAGAGATAATAGGAACATACCTCAACATTGAAAAAAACTATCTATGCTAAGCCCAAGGCCAACATCATTCTAAATGGAGAAAATTTGGAAGCATTCCCTCTAAAAACTGGAACAAGACAGGGATGCCCTCTTCCACCACTTCTATTCAACATAGTCCTTGAAACTCTAGCCAGAGCAATTAGACAGATGAAAGAGATTGAAGGGATAAAAATAAGAAAAGAAGAACTTAAAATATCATTCTTTGCTGACAACATGATTGTATACTTAGAGGATCCAAACAAAAATCCACCAGAAAACTTCTAGAATTAATAAATGAATTCAGCAAAGTAGCAGGATATAAAATCAATACAGTTATCTCATAATAGACAAATAGAAATCAAATGCATTTCTATTCATTAGTGATGAATCCTCTGAAAGAGAAACTAGGAAAACTACCCCATTCATAATAGCTTCAAAAAAAATACTTGGGAATCAACAAAAGAGGTGAAAGACCTCTACAATGGAAACTACAGAACACTAAAGAAAGAAATTGAAGAAGACCTTAGAATATGGAAAGATTGCCTATGCTCTTAGATAGGCAAAATTAATATTGTCAAAATGGCCATACTACCCAAAGCAGTATACAGATTCAAAACAATTCCAATTAGAATCCCAATGTCATTCCTTATAGGAATAGAAAAAGCAATCATGAAATTCATTTGAAAAAATAAGAGAACCAGAATAGCCAAAGCAATCCTTAGCAAGAAGAGTGAAGCAGGAGGCATCACAATACCAGACATTAAACTATACTACAAAACTATAGTAACAAAAATGGCATGGCATTGGCACCAAAATAGGCATGTATACCAATGGTACAGAATAGAAGACACAGAGACAAACTCACATAAATAGAGTTATCTCATAATAGACAAAGGAGTCAAAAACATATATTGGAGAAAAGATAACTTCTTTAACAAAAGGTACTAAAAGAACTGGAAATCCATGTGAAACAAAGTGAAACTAAATCCCTATCTTTCACCATGCACAAAAGTCAACTCAAAGTAGATCAAGGATCTAGGAATTAGACCAGAGACCTTGTACCTCGTAGAGTAAAATCTTTATCACGTCGGATTAGGCCCTTACTTCCTTAAAAAGACTCTTAAAGCACAAGAAATAAAATCAAGAATTAATAATTGGGATGAACTCAAACTAAAAGCCTTCTTCTCATCAAAAGAAACAATCAATGGGGTTAAGAAAGAGCCTACATTTTGGGAACGAAATTTTGCCACATGCACATCAGAGAGAGCACTAATCTCCAGGATATATAAAGCACTAATCTCCAGGATATATAAAGAACTCAAAAAACTTAACATGAAAATCTAACAGCCAAATCAATAAATGGGCTAAGGAGCTGAACAGATACTTCTCAGAAGAAGTTATACATTCAATCAACAAATATTTAGAAAAAATGTTCAACATTTTTAGGAATTAGAGAAATTCAAATCAAAACTACTCTAAGATTTCATCACACCAGTCAGAATGGCAGTTATCAAGAATACAAGCACCAATAAGTGTTGGCGAGGATGTGGGAGAAAAGGTACACTCACACATTGTTGCAGGAACTGCAAATTGGTGCATCCAATCTGGAAAGAAGCATGGAGATTCCTTAGAAAACTTGGAATGGAACCACCATTTGATCCAGCTATCCCACTCCTCAGTCTACACCTTAAAGACTTAAAAACTGCATACTTCAGTAATGCAGCCACTTTCATGTTTATAGCAGCACAATTCACAATTGCTGAACTTTGGAAGCAACCTAGATGCCCTTCAATAGATGAATGGATAAAGAAACTGTGGTATATATACAAAAATGGAATATTACTCAGCATTAAAAAAGAATAAAATTATGGCCTTTCCAGGTAAATGGATGAAGTTGGTGAATATCATTCTAAGTGGAGTAAGCCAATTCCAAAAAAACAAAGGCTGAAAGTTATCTCTGATAAGTGGATGCTGATCCACAATGGGGAGGGAACATGGGAAAAATGAGAACTTTGATTGGGCAAAGAGGAGGGAAGGGTAGATTGGGAGCATGGGAGCCGTAAGGATGGTGGCATGAGATGGACATCATTATCCTATGAATATGTATGATTGCACATATGGTGCAGTGCTACATTATATACAACCAGAGAAATGAAAAGTTGTGCTGCAATTTTGTACAATGAATCAAAATGCATTGTGCTGTCATATATACCTAATTAAAATTAATCAATTAATTTAAAATGCAATATCTTGAGAGAGTCATAGAACTTATGTTTGACCTTCATTACTTTATTTTTAAAAAGTGGTTTGTGAACTAGATTCTCAGTAATATTCCTTACTGCTCTACTATTTTTAAAAAGTAGATAACATTACCCAGAGGCAATTTTTTTTTTCTTTATGTAAAGATGAAAAACACCTAAAGGTTAGGGTCATTAAGAGGTGATAGAAGATGTTGTCTGGGACTTTGACTAATTTTGAGGGAAACCATAGGGAAATGAAACAAATACATCACCTTGCTAAGTGTTGTTCTCTGGCTCTGATTCCATGAAGACCTCCTTCTGCAGAAAGCACAGATCTGGTCAGATGAAGAGGAGGAATTTTTTTAAGCAATTCCAAAGACGAGAATTTTCTATATAATTCTTTACCCCCTAGAAAACAGTATTAAAATTTCTGGGAAGTCTTCTTACATCTGGAAGGGCAAAGTTTGAAAAGAAGGGAAATAAATAGGAAAAATCTTAATGACATCATTTTCCTGTGAGGCTCTCATTTCTTACATTGCTTTACTTTTCTATCGTTTCCATGGACTTTTCAGGTCTAAATGTCAGGTATCGGAATTCAAAGTGAAACACTTTCCCTTACTTCTGTGTGTTTTTGTTCCCCAGAGTCCTAAGCCTAAATTTCAGATTCTATTTTTATAGTCTTCACAGTGGAGAGTGATGTGGATCATATTGATTGTAGCCAGTCAAGAAATTTCTTTTACTAAAAGCTTTGCATTGCGTGAAAGAGGACAGAGTCAGGCAAGCAGTATGACTCTGTATTCAGGAAAAGATATTTTCTACTGAGTGCACCTGCAGTTGCTACTCAGGAACTCCTGTTCTACCTGAATTCAGCAGTTCCTCGCAGCACCTGCAGACATATCCTGAGCAAAGCCTTCTGCTCTCACCTGGCTCCTTCCTGAAATTCACAGCCATTTCCCTAATGCTATAGAATAATTGCTTTTTTCTTTGTATAAAGTAAGGCATTGTTACCAAACTTTTACCTTAAGGCAAGTAATAGGCTTTCCATTTTTTCCAGGACTCTCATGAAATATTTTGAGCATCTTTAGAGCTTTTATGTTTCTATTCTTGTTGTTGTTGTTGTTGTTGTTGTTGTTCTTCTTCTTCTTCTTCTTCTTCTTCTTCTTATTATTATTATTATTATTATTAGATTAATGTGTCTTATGCACAACTTTGGGAAACTTCAGGTAATTCCCATGTTGAATTTTCTACTTCAGTGCATTCCACTGTTAGATATTTGAAACATGACTGCCAAATGAATGAATGCATAAAAATATCATTCTTTTCTTCTTCTAATCTCCATTTCATAAATCATAAAACAGAATATTAAAAAGTTAAGAAGCTTGTTTGTGACCTTGTGGTGCATGTGGCAGAGCTGATAAATGAATTTAGGTCTACCTGAAGTCCTATACACAAGGTACACTGTTTTAACTAACTTTGAACCTACCAAGTCTGGTTAGATTATGGCTAAGAACTAACAACACATAGGTTGTTACAATGTAGCATATTAATCACAATCAAACAGGCTGAGAAATATTCCCTGGTTCAGCATGGAATCCATTGTGTACCTCTATAGTATAGAATAGAATATTGTTTTGTTTTACTAAATATCCTATGGGAAAATTATTGTGATCTATCTAATCTTTTTACAGTAACACAATGAATTCTAAAAGGCAGATTTCAAAAGTATTTTAAGCTTTCATCACTAAAAACTTTCAGGGAGATAACATAATAACGTTTTTAGGGCTAGGTGGCAGAATGCTTGCCTAGCGTGCATGGAGCATTGGATTTGAACTTTTTTTTAATGGTCATAATTTTCAGAAATGTCATAATTTTCAGAATAATTTAATTGGGGTAAGTTCTGTTATCAGTTTGTTTATTCAGGAGCCCCAGGAAGGTGAGGGAGCTTTAGTCATCATCTCCTCCGGAAGGGATTCTTGGCTCTAGCATTTCTTTGTGTTGCCTGGGGTTACCTTGCCATTGATTAGATTTCTTTAACAGCATCTTTCCTGGCCTGGCCTCTACTTACAGTATTGTTTCTATTTTGATTTGATTATCTCAGGGAATAGCCTCTCCACCACATAGAGAACCAATGTCAGGGAGAGACTTACTGCTCTTTGCAAGTGTGATTATTGGTGCCATTGGGTCTATCTAATGAAGCTCAATGTTGATATGCAGACAGAGTGCTCCAAGTAATGGCAGATGCAGAAAAATGACACCTCCTTCCAGCAACAGTCACTTCTGCTATAGTCTGAATGATGATATCTTTGTCAAACTCATGTTGAAACTTAATCCCCAATGTATCAGTATTAAGAGTCTTTGGAAAGTGATTAGTGAGGGCTCTGTCCTGTTGGATAGTATTAGCACCTTTATGGAAGGGCTTGAGGTTGAAGGGAGTATGTTCCTGAACATCTGCTTTTTTGCCATGTGAGAGCATAGAATTCCTTTTCTTTGGAGGATGCAGAACAAGGCATCATCTTGGAAGCCGACACTCACTAGATACCAGATGTCAATACTTCCAGTGCCATAACTTGGACTTCTTAGCCTCTAGAATCAGGAGAAATAATTTTTATTGTTTATAAATTGATAGATTTGTGGTATTTTGTTACAGCAAGCATTTACAGACTAAGACAACTTCTTTTCCTTTACATTTCCAGTGTCATTTTTACTTGTTCTACTTCTTCCCTAGTAGTTGTAAGCTGCTGTTTGCCTTTTAAAATATAAATTAGAACTTCCATTCCCTTGTTCCAATAAACTTGTAATCAAATCCAGAGGTTTGACCTACACAATCAGGCTCTAGACCACTTTCCTGACCTCAAACTCTTCTAACTATCCCCTTGCCTTCTCTTTTCCAGACTCACCAGCTCCTCAGTGCATCTGAGTATACCAGGAAGGACTTTTTCTTCTTGATCTCCTCTCTGCCTTCTCCTTGAATCTGTACAGGTACTTTTCTATCTTTGAGATTTCTTAAGATTCCTGTCTTTTAGATTTCTGTTCAGATGTCTCTTATTCTTTACATTCCTGATTTCTTATTCTGTTATTTTCTCCATAGAGCTTGGTGGTATCTGATTTTATCTTACAATTTTATTTGCTTTCTATTTCATTTCTCTCTCAATCACAATGTAAGTTTTAGGACAGGAGAAACTTTATTCTGTTTATTGTCATGTTCCAGGAACCTGTAATAGGTATAGAGGTACCTATTAACTTTTTTTTTTTTTGGATGACTGTATCAACAAATGAATGAATGGGAGACAAAGAATTGCAACACATTAGGTTGATTTCAGTTAGAGAGGAGTTTTTGCTTGGTGTGACTTTTTCTTTAGGCAGCCTATTACACATGGCTACACATTGACCTACAGCAGTAGGGGGGAATCCATGTAGTCACTTCTTTTCTCAAGATATGTCCTTTCTGTCCACCTCTGTACTTCCAATTCAGGCTTCTATTGACTCCTGTAAGTAAATTTCTACTTTATCAAGAAGAGGAAATCCGAGTCTATACTTTTCATTCCTTCCTCTTTTAGACTAAAAAAAAGTACAACGGATACACATTCCTGATGTCTAAAATCACTGAAGGTAGTTTTCATTTCAGTAACTTTTCTGAGAAAAGAGATTCAAATGTTTAGAAATTGTTTCCTATATACCCTGAAATTTGGCTATGTCACTGTGGAAGCATAGGGATGGTGCTCTAAAGTTGTCCACATTCAAATCTGTAAAAAATATTACTTTGTATCACAAAAATGATTTTTTGAATGTTTTTAAGAATCTTGAAATGAAGGGAGTGTCCTGAATTGTATGGTGTGTCCAGTGTTACCACAAAAGCCTTTGGAAGGCAGTTAGCAGAGAGATGTGACAATAGAAGCAGAGGTCAATGTGATGTGATAGAGGGATCATGGATCAAGCAATGCAGGTAGCTTTTATAATCTGAGAAACTGAAAGAATTACTTAACCCTAGAGCTTCCAGAGGGAATGCATTCCTGTCAACATCTAATTTTAGTCCAGCAGAACCCATTTCATAATTTTGAACTTCAGAACTATAATACAATAAATTTGGGTTGCGTTAAGCCATTTAGTTTTCAGTAATTTGTTATAGTAACATTAATACAGGAATTGCACTTCTGTCACCTTTAAGGCTCAGTTGGATGGGCAAAGAGACAATTCTGGAAGGATCACCATGCAGGGGGAGCCACAGGTACAGTTCAAGCTACTGCTGGTGGGTGACAGCAGCACTGGGAAGACAATGTTCGTGAAAAGCCACCTGACCCACGAGTTCGAGAATTACGTAGCCACCCTGGGCATGAAGGTCCACCCACATGTGTTCCACACTAACAAAAAGCCATCAAGTTCAACGTCTGGGACACGTCAGGCCAGGAGACGTTTGCCAGCCTGCAAGACAGCTACTACATCTAAGCCCAGTGTGCTGTTATAATGCTTGATGTGACATTAAGAGTTACTTACAAGAATGTGCCTAAGTGGCATTAAGGTCTGGTACAAGTGTGAGAAAACATCCCTATTATGTTGTGTGGCAACAAAGTGGACATTAAGGACAGAAAAGTGAAGGCAAAATCTATTGTCTGCCACCAGAAAAAAAAAAAAAAATCTTTAGTACTATGATATCTCCGCCCAAAGTAACAACTTTGAAAAGCCTTTCCTCTGGCTTCCTAGAAAGCTCACTGGAGACCCTGACTTGGAGTTTGTTGTCATGCCTGCTCTTGCCCCACCATACCTTGTCATGGACCCCGCTTTGGCAACTCAGACAAGTGCTCTACCAGATGAGATTGATGACCTGTGAGAAAATGAACCTGGAGCCCTGCGTCAGAAGTCTAGTTTTATAAGGCAACTGTTCTGTGATGTCAGCGGTGCTGCATGTGTGCCACCTTACTACAATCTAGCGAAGCAGACCTGTGCTCCATTTGTGGAATGCTGAAGGAGATGAATGGGCTTTGGAGCGAATGTGGCAGTTAAAAAAATACCTTCAGTTTTTGAACCTGCATATTTAGCTGTTTGGAATGCAGTTGTTTCTTTCTTAAGTTTAGAATATGACTGCAACCGTTATATCACCATATTCAGTGGTGACTCTTGTTTGTTACTGTCATTCCCATTCCTTTTTGTTTAGAATCAGAATAAAGTTGTATTTCAAATAAAAAAAATCCACATTAATATAATCACATAAAATATTGTAAATAATGTCATAATATTAACAAAACAAACATTCTTCAACTGCTTCTTTCAGGCAGATAAGGAAAATAACTAAAGTGTGTATAATAGTGCTTTGTCTACACAAACATCAGCCTCCTGCGATTTGTGCTTTTGTTTTCTAACAGGCTAAGAGCACCACACCAATCCTTAGTCTAAAACATTATCCTTTAGACCGAGATTCTTCCAATTCTTTATCCTTTGCAAATCTTTATACCCAGTACTTGATATGCCATATTTCCCATGTTCCTCTTCACCAACTTGGGTCTTGATCCAAGTGAACACAGTCCAGGAACTATATCTCATCACAGACTCAATTCGAACATCAGAAAACTATGTAAATATTCCTGTTACCATATTTCCTCTTTCAGCTATAGACACTCTTGAATATCAACTTATAATTGAGTTAAGCTGGATTTACCTTGTTTCTCCTGTCATTGAAATTCAGACTTCTGGTCAACCTCCAGTTTGTTCTGGTGGCAAACATCTCACTGACTTAACATAATAAAATCATCATGTTACTTTCTTGCACACCACTTTTGAATCACTCTGTATTTTCTAGGATCAACTTCAACATTCCTAATGTATCCTCAAAATTTTGTATGATCTAAGTCCAGCCTAGATACTCAACCTCATCTGGCTTCACTTTGGGGCTTTTTATGCTCCAACGACACTGACTCTCTTTCTTTTCCTCTTACATGCTATCGTTTGGATCTTGAAGTTTCCCCAAAGGCCTGTGGGTTAAAGACTTTGTCCTAACAGTGATGGTATTAGGAGCTTTTGGACCATTTAAAAGGTGGAGTCTACCAGAAAGCCTTTAGGTCATTGCGGGTATACTTGTGAAAGGGACTATGGAATCTTGGTCTCCTTTTCTTTCTATCTTTTCACCTCCTGGCCAATAGGTGAACAGTTCTGTTTCATAGTGAGGTACTGTTTCATCCATTGCAATGGGCCAATGAATTATGGACCAAAATCTCCAAAACTGTGAGCCAAAATAAGTTTTTTCTTTTTATAGGTTTATTACCTCAGGTATTTGTTATAGTAACAGAAAACTGGCTAGCACATTGAGTGAAAATATCCTCAACTCAGGGTCTTTGTTTCTGAAATTTTCTCTGCTTGGAATGTCTTCCTCTCATTATTTTCCCCTGCTTACTATTTTGTACTTCAATTTTCTGATAAAATTCATTATTCAAACTGTTAGGTCTTTGAGTTAAATTCACTTTTTGCATACTATATGTTTCTTTTGAGGTACTAATCCCAGTTTTAATTAATTAATTATTTTATTTTACGATGTGCTTCCTCTGCTGTTAAAGACAAACATTGTATCTGTCCGTGTCCTTTCTTTGCACCTGTTAGCAGAGTACCTAGTATCTAGAAGCATTAAAAAATGCAGATCATGTATGCTTTTTTGTGTCTTCTGTCTCTGAAACTTTATTTTGCTATGGGCACAATTTAACTCATGGCACTTATTACTACAAGATTGTACTTTAGGTTTCTTTTCGTCTCAAGGCCTCATATTTCTCTGTTAATTATTTCATCATGATATTCCATTATGCTAACTACTATGCAATATTCTCATATAATTTGAAATGACAGAAGAAAAGTGAAATAAAGGCAAAAATATCTTTAAAAGATTCACATGGAATGAACCAACTTATATAGATTCAAAATACTTTTAATTCATTCTTTTCTCCAGTAGTAATTGTTCTCTATATTTGCATAAATAATAAATACATATTTTCCATGTAAGAATATTCTGCATATAGAAATATTTTAACAATTGATTGAAAGGAAGCCAGTCTAATAATTTCCTATGTGTAGGCAATTTCATCATTAAAAAATTGGCTCTGTGTTGTGGAATTTTTTGCATTCTATAATATTTTGCATACCAATAATATTGTTATAATATTTTTACTACGCTAAAGGTGTTATTTCAAATGGTCAATTTTTTCTTGTTAAACTCTTGTTTTCTGTTGCTGTGTTAAATATTCAGAGCTAAGTTGAAAAAAATTTACAATTTGCTAATTTAAATATCAAATCACACTTAACTAGATTATGATATCTTTTGTTGTAGTACAAAGAAATCTCAAAGGCTGTTTTTTACAGCAAAATTGGCAAATTAGTAAACAATGTTCTTTTAAATAGCTTTCTAAAAGAATTTCTTACTAGATCTGAAGCCAGCTTTGATAGTGATGAAAGTAAATTTTCCTAGCCAACTGTTTCATTGCTTAATTTGTCTTATAATTAAAATGCACACCCTCATATTTAATCTACCCTTTCTCTGCCACAGCCATTTCTTCTTTCTCTTATTTCATGTAATAATAATAATTGCTCTTTTCTTTGTAATAGACATTAATGGTAGTTTGGGGAAATTTTTATCACAATAGCATGTCACTGTTCTCCTTCCAGTGGAAATTATTCTGGGTTTTCTTCCAGTCTTGAAATATGGCTATATAGTTTATCTCACTCCATTTCATACATAACTTGAAAGACAGATTGTATTTTTAATGATTTATGTATATTCACATTGCAATTTCCTTCATTCTCAAGATGTAATTTATGATATCTGATTGAAGGGCACCTTCAACTAGTTGTTCCTCTTGTGGAATAACGTAGATATTTGCTACTTTTCCAATGAGTTGAACACCAGATACTCAAATAGAAGGGTCTGAATTTAAATATCTTAAGTTTTTAAAGGCAGCTAAGTTTAGTTTATCATATAAAGGATCTTGATAGTGTTTGTCTTTAAATATTTTGATATATCTTTCTGCTATACTAGAATGTCACTAATACTGAGGGCTTTGATATTGAGATTCAGTCTATTGCTTTTTTGTGAAAAAGCACTAATATACTGAAATTCAAGGAAGCAAGCTGGGATGGAAAAGGGAGATAAAACATCTAATACTTTTACCTCTCACATTTGACTCACAAGTTAATCCTATATGTGTTAATTTTTTTTTTATTAATGCCTTAACCTGGTTATATTTCTAATAGGTTCAAGGAATTCTTCCACATGGCATCATGATCAAGTATTGCTAGCATGCAGTGTAGTTTTAAAAAATGCAAATGAAAAATCATTGGTTCCTGGAAAAATGATTCTGGATTTTAACAGAAATACACCTGGGGAAGTTTATTCATGAAATTTTTATTAATTATTATAGCAATTTGTTTTTATCATTTGCTTTTTCTAATTACTGCTGTTTAATATAAGACTGATCTCCTAACTACCAAGTTACAATTAGTTGGTTCCAACTAGAAGTAACCATACATATCAATCAATGAATGGATAGCTTGCATAAAACAATGATTTCCAAACAATACTTGTATACAAACTCTATTAATACTTTCTATTAATAATACTTTCAGAAACCAGAAAGTATTATTCCTTTTTTTCTTCCTGAACATGTAAATCCATAGATCTACATCTTAAATGAACCTCTGGCCGTGTCCATCAAAAACTTGCTCTGGAATAACTTAGTTTTGTCTGAGTTAACTTGCTATCTCTCTAATCTCTGCTTTCTACACCTCACTCTCTTGATCCCAAGAGGAGCGGAATTCCTTCCTTTGGAGGCTCCCATCTTGTTTGTTACCCAGCTCTCCACCTACCTGGCTCTCTTTTAAGTTGTCCATCTGCTGGGTTTTGTTTTAGACTCAATTTTGTGATAAAATCAAAAGCAAGAACATAATGGCCTCTGAATGAGTATAATTTTATTTCAATTCTTCTTTGAAAAAAAATATTGATATAAGGAAGAAAGTGAATTTCAAAAGTTGAATGCAATTTATGTGAAGATTATAAAACTGTTGAAATTTCTTTATATGTATAATGACAAGGAAATTCATTTTATACATTCTGACCTACTCTCAGTAATTTCAGTGCAGGATGCAGTTGTTCCTCAAATTCTCTTAACCTGATTTTGTGTTAAATGATAGTTTAAGGAAAAATTTTAAAAAGGCATTTTTATAGGAAATTCTGGGTCTGTTTGGGGGGATGGGGATTGTTGTTGCAGGGGATTAGACCTCATACATGCTAGTGGCATGGGCAAGTGCTCTGCCACTGAGCTACATTCACAGTCTTTCTTTACCTGTTTCTTTCAGAGCATGATGCCACAGTTGAAGCCCTTATTAAATGTGTGATTTGGGACCATTTGGAACCTTGGAGAACAGCTTTTAAATTTTTTTTATTTAATGTTTTCTAAATTTACAATCAGTAGCTTTTAATTGGTGTCTAGCTTGTTTTTATGTCTTAAAGTTTCAGTACAGAAAAAGGATTATGAGTATCTTTAGTTGTAAACATGACAAGTATAGACTTTCTGAATTCAGCAAAGTGTGGAAGTAATAGGGCAATAAATTACTGCTAAGTAGCGGGATTAAAAAAACACACAAACAAAACTAAACATTGTGTTGAAGAATCCTACTGTGATCCTTTCTTTTTTCTTTTCTTTTTTATTTTTTGAATAATATATGTGCAATCATTCTCCTCAGAACGATCACAGCTTGAATTGAAATAATCGCTCTAATTTGTTTGGTGGGAAAAAAAAAAATCACCCTCATTTATGTTGATAAAATGCAACTCATGGCAACTCCAATCTTGTGGTTTTAATGTGATTCAAAAAAGCTGTCTGCAATAAAGGAATGTATTAGAGATGCTAAAAGCTGATACCATTTTGTTTTTGTAAAGTTTTGGAACAATTTAGCTGATGGGGGAAATATGCACTAGATTTTCTGATAAGTGATTTTCTATTCATTGAAATTTATTTCCACACCCAGAAACTTTATTTTGTGAAGACTCCTCGTCACTCATGGGCTTCTGGTATTATGTGCTCAGTGTAATTGCAGTTTTCATGAAGGCCTGCATGGATAGCAATAAAATGTTGTCATAGATCAATAAGTGAAGAAGCTGGTTTGTTTGACCAAAATAAAATATTTCTGTGGGGTCTAATTTCACTTTAGACTATTTCAAAAGACACTCAGAGACCTGAAACCAGGAAGGTGATTGATTACTTGGCATTAATGTGTACATAAAAAGTCTGAAACAATAGCTTGAACTTGAAAAATTCCAAGTTTTTAAAATGAGTACAAAAGTTATAACCCCTTGTTATTAACTCCAAAGCCCCACAAGTCAGGATGAGTACTTGGCCTTTCAGGCTTGGAGAATCAAGTGGTTCTGTCCAGACAACCCCATTTAAATGATGTATTTCCACTCCTTCTCCCATGGCAATGACATCCCTCCTACACTAATTTCCTTCTTATCTCGTTATATTGTTACATAATTAACTTGTACACATGTTGAGGTTTCTGTCTTGCTCTTGAGAATGTAAATAAAGTAGGACAGGGGTTTTTGTTTTTGTTTCCCTGTCATATGGTATTCAATAAATAGTCTTTGAATGAGTATTGAGACAAAAATATAATCCATCCATATGTAGTCAAAAAGGGGTCTTGGAAAAGAAAAGGAGGAAGAGAAGATTATCTACAAGGACAGTTCCTTAGCAGTGCTTAGCAACATTCAACTTCAAAATGTTCTCTAAAAACACTCCTTCTCATGCTGACAAACTCTCACCCTCATCCTTGTGATTATACAGGCTTATAAATCACTTTTCTCCAGATTTGCTGAAGAAGACAAAATAGAAAAAGTTGATTGCCCCCCTTTTGTGAAACCAATACCCCACCAATCACCTACAGGGATAGACCAAGCCCATAGAAAACAACAACAACAAAAAACCTAGACAACAGACACCTATTGGCATTCCTCTCTTGGAACCCTTTCCTCTTCAGGAGCTCTGCTTTCTTTTCTATTACTCTAATAAATACTGTTACTTTGCTCTGAACCTTGTATCCCTTGCATTAGGAGACAAAGAACCCACCTGACATTCACGCTCTGTGTTGTAGTAGCAGTTCTTGTGGCTGTGTACCAGGAACACCCCTGAGTTTTAATTGGTTTTCAGTACTCAGGAATTACTGGGAGTCACCAGAGTAGTAGGTCTAAAGTGGGAAAAGAGCCCTAAGTGATGTTTGCTCAATTTCTCTTCCGAGGGAAAAGATGGCCCAGGGGTGATGGTGGCTTCTGCCTCAGGCTAGGCTATGGTACTGGGCCGGAATATCCCTGTGCATCAAAGATCTGCCACCATCCGGAAGGCCCACCCTGTCCTGAAATACATGGAAAGTTCAGTTAGGGGACAGACCCTTTAGTTGGAAGAAAGGAGGATCTCTGTTCTTGTGAGCTTATTGTTCTGTGAGAAATTCTTGCAATTCATTGAACCTGAGGAGAGTATCCTGGGAACCTCTGAGTTAAAAATGTGGGTAACCAAGGAATCCTTTATTTGTGATTGATGACTAAAATGGGGTCAATCTTTTAGGAATAGGTTCTTAAGCTGTGAGATGTGCACTAAATCCAGGTTGATAGTGTCATAACTGAATTTAAGACAACCGGTTAGTGTCAGGAGAGTTGAAGAATTTGTTGTTTTGGGAAATACACACACACACACACACACACACACACTAATCCAGGCACACCCACACCTACATTTGGTGTCAGAGTAAAGAGTTGGTTGTAATGGGGGAAAGAAGTTATTTTTCCTACATAGACTCTAAGATTTCCATTTATATGTATGATATCTTTTCTGTAATTATTAGGCCTTCATCTCTTTGTACTTTGTTCTGGATTTTTAAGTAAGGAAAAGTGATGCAACCAGTTTTTCTTATTTTTAGCATACATTTTGACATAATAACAAAAATGTGGAATATAATTTACTCTGATTCAGTTCCCAGCAGTTCCCCTCCCCCTCTTTCCTTCTTTTGTTCCCTTCCCTTGACTTTACTGATCTTTCTGCGATTTATTTATAATTTTTTTTAATTAGTATCTTGTGGATATACTTGATGTTGAGATTCACTGTGGTATATTTGTGTATGTACACATGAAAATTTAGTTAGTTTTTGGATTCTTTTGTTTTTCTTTTTAGCCCCGTGAGTCTTTAGAACACATTATGCAATTTCTCACCTTTTCTATAATATCTTCTAAGTTTAACAGATTATCCTAAGAAATATCAAATAACATATCACTGAACTTTTGGGGATATCAAATATATGTTTCTTCACCATCTCTTTTACTGTAGGTTGTTGCCTTAACATAAATATTTGAAATCTTGCTTTTTAGTCTTTTCAGTTTAATTTGGGAAGTGTTGCTAAAATTCTCTGTTGTGTTAATACTGGTAGCAGATCTTCGTCCACTTGAGGTTGAACAAAGTTTTGCTATCCTTTTTATTATGCAAAAATAATCAGAAAGTTAAACTGTGATTATTTTTAAATATTTTATTTAGTCTTTTAAAATATGCACAAATTTAAATAGATAAGAGGATTTTATTCTGGATTTTTGTGTAATGAAGGATGGTATATCATCACCATGGTTTAATTTGCCATTAAATGAAAAAAATATAATTTAATTTTTCCTATTGAGTAATTCCTGAGATCTGCCAAAAAATAAAGAATAAGTAAAACACTCTTGAATATTAACATTTTAAAAGATGACCTACAGTTTGAGGAGACATGAATAGATGTCTTCTTTTCCTATTTTTTAAAATTTTGATTTATTATATATAACAGCAGAATGCATTACAATTCATATTACACATATAGAGCACATTTTTTCATATCTCTGGTTATACACAAAGTAGACACATCCTTCTTGTCTTCTTACATGTACTTATCTATTCTCATAAGCCATCTGAGAAGTAAGTAAACTCTGTTCAATAACCAGAGGGAGTAGCTCAGATGGATGCATTTCCCTTTGGCTAGCTAAGGAGAATGTTTATTTTCCTGGGCCACAGATGCCCTGAGAGTCTGCAGAAAATTCAGAATGGATTCTTTTTCTTAAAGATAAAAACAATAAAAGGAGAGAGAAATAGAAATAAGCAAAAAATGAGTAGTAGTTTCAGGGATTCAAAAGATAGGACCTATTCAAGGACCCCATCGTAAAAATTCCTTAGGTGATTTGAATTATTTGGGGGAAAAGATGCTTTTTTTTATTTTTATTTTTTTATTGGTAAGATGCTTTTTTAATCCAAATTCTTCAAAGATTTTTATTTCTTATTTAGGATAATCCAGTTGTGAATGTACACACACGTGTCCTGCATGTTCATATATGAGGATGCATTGCTTGTATTTGTTTCACATTACTACTGTAAATCAACCAACCTGAAAACAACTAATCAGAAACTCATTTTTGTAAAAAACAATGAAAAGTATGTTTGGGTGCAAAACATTCCTGGGAATATACATTTTCACTTAGGGCTATTATTAGTAAAATATTTTAAAAATTACATATACACATACTTCATACTGAAGTATTATAATTTATTAAAAACATTTCTGAAAGTGCATTTCTAAAGCTTACTTTTTCTTTCTTTCTTTCCTTCCTTCTTCCTTCCTTCCTTCCTACAAGATTTTGCATTATCACCACTTCATAACACTTCATATGATTAACATCCATATTCAGAGAATATAAAAAAGGTTTTTAATGTTCTGTAGCACAGTAGAGTAACTATTGTTAACAACAACCAGGCTAATAGAGATGATTTTTAATATTATCAATATAAAGCAATGATAAGTGTTTAAGGTTATGAATACACCATTACTGATCTGGTCATTGTATTTATTGAAATGTCACACTGTACCGCATAAATATGTACAGGCACTATAACAATTAAAAATAATTTTAAATGATTTTAAATATTTCTTTATTTAAAAATGTTACTTCATACAGTCATTTGAAAATGTTTTTCTGCTGAGAAGTAACACAAAATAGAAAAAATTCCACATATAACAAAAAGGATATATTTTTAGAAATATCAGTTTCTATCATAATACCTAAAATTAAAGTGATGTCCTAATATAGTTTACATTGTATTAATTTTTGCTATTTTGGGGTTTTCTTTCAGGACTAAAAGTCTTTAATTCTAAGCTGATAGCTGATAAAAATTGCTAGTTTAATTATGGAAAAGCTGAAGTACAGAAAAGTCTTATTAATTTAGAGTCTATTAATAAAGCATTTGAGATCATTTGAAAAGGAAGAGTGGTACTTATGCAATTTAGAGATAAACCACTTTTGTGAATAAGTTAAGAATAAATATAATTTTATAAGAATATACATTATTCTTTTTTTTGGGGGGGCGCATACTGGGGATTGAACTCAGGGACACTTGATCACTGAGCCAATCCTCAACCCTATTTTTTATTTTATTTAGTGACAGGGTCTTCAGTTCCTTAGCACCTCGCTATTGCTGAGGCTGGCTTTGAACTCTCGATTCTCTATCTTAGCCTTCAGAGCCACTGGGATTTGAGGCTTGTGTCACCAAACTGGCTCAGGGATTTGCATTATTCTAAGAGAAGAATTTTTCATTCACATTAACATCACTTTGCTGAGTTAATTCCAAACAATGTTTTTGTAGTATAGATATAGTATATACATATTAGCATAATTCATTATACCATCTGTATGTAATAATGTTTTTTTAAATATGCAAACAAGTCTTCTAATGCCCAAAACAACAAAATATGGTCAAAACAATCACATAAAGTATAAAAATAAACAAGCAAATAAATAAATAAAAAGCAAAGCAAAACAAGAGGGGAAAGCAGAATTTATTAAACTTAGAAACCAAAAATTAAACAAAATCATGAGCTGACCTAATTAAATTAAAATTATGTATCTATTTCAGCCAAATTTGCCTATATGAAGGAGGAAAGCAGAACAAGCTAATGGGGAGCTAAGGATTGAAACTTACAGGGTCTTCTTGAAATCTCTTTTGAGCCACTATTATTTTAAAATCCCATCTATTGCAGGTCTAGTATATAATCAATTAACATTATAAAAATGCAAGAATCATTGAAGATTTTAGCCAAAAGACAAGGTAAGTTAAAAAATAAAACAAAGCAAGTATGTATGTATGTGTGTGTGTGTGTGTATGTATGTGTGTATATATATATATATCCTTGAATCAATCAGTACACATTCAAATAAATTTAAAAAAATAACAAAATGCGAAATACAGCAGGAAAAAGAAAAGGAAAAATCTTGGTGAAAATTTAGGAAATTAAATAGTAGTTTCCACTCTGGTGAACAAAAATCAGTCATAAGGAAGAATGAAATTATGGTATTTGCCAGTAAATTGATAGAACTGAAGACTATCATGCTAAGTGAAATAAGCCAATCCCACAAAAACAAAGGCCGAATATTTTCTTCAATGTGTGGATGCTAACACAGAATATGGGGAAGGGGAGAAGAATAGAAGTGTATTGGATTAGACAAAGGGAAAGGAAGGGGATGGGAATAGGAACAACAGTAGAATGAATTGGAAATAACTTTTCTGTGTTCATATATGAGTACATGACCAGTGAAACTCTACATCATGTTCAACTACAAGAATGAGATCCTAATTAGAGTAAATTATACTCCATGTAAGTATAATATGTCAAAATATATTAAGTTATCATGTATATCTAAAAAGAACAAATAAAATGTCTAAAAAATTAAAAACAATAACAACTTCAAGGCCAACCTTGGAAACTTTGCAATACTATGCAACACACTGTGCACTGAATTTTAAAAATACACAAAGAAAAATAAAACAAAGCAAATAAGGATAGTAAAAGTAAAAAAAAAAGCATGTATATACAAAATCGTATAATTGCCCATTAAGACAAACTTAATATAAGGAAAGGTTGTTAAAATAACTCATAGTGTTCTAGGAATTTGGTAGATAAAATATAAACCTGCAGAATGGAGGGTTTACAGTATATGATGTGATAGTTTGAATATTTTTTTTTCCATTTTGTGATTGAACACATGGCTTTGGAATATTGTATTTCCACATTCATTTGAGTCAAGATTTCTTTGGTTTTGCATTTCTTTTTTTGTTGGTTGTTCATCACTGTGTTATTTTGTTTTATTTCTGAATTTTTCAATTTTCTTCCTATTATTAATTTCTAATTTCATACCATTGTGATCAGAAAATGTATTTTATATTTCAATCTTCTTAAAATGTTAAGGTATGCTGTATGATCTCTCTTGGAGAATATTCTGTTAAGACGAGATTGCAATAAATTACCTAGTCGATCTTAAAGCAGGAGATAGAATCTTTATTGAGCAGCTTGGCCATCCAGATCCACCAGCTGGTGGGCCAAAGGTTAGGCTGAAAGTCTACACCCTTAGACCTCCTCCTTGAGTTTGAGTACACGTTTTATAGTTCCAAGCCATATTAAAGCCTAAGTGGCTGTTGCTATGATTCAAAACCATAAACAAATGTCATGAGATCTAAAATCATAAGTGGAGTGGGCCAAAATGTCCCTAGTTGAGTACAAGTTAAAGAATGGTTACTAATAGCTAGAGAGTCAATCTCAGACAGGGTACATTGTCCAAGAAAAATAGGAACCAAAGAGGGAACACTTTTACATTGTATAATAATGGCCATTTTGTGTTGCCAAACATGCTATGCTAAGCAACTGTTGATGGGTACAGAGGTGGGGCTTTCCCTGGAAGAAGCATTTCTTACATGACGTGGAGTCTCAGGGCAAAATGGAGTCTGTTTGGTCATTGTCCACCTATCCTGGACCATAACAGTTCAATGTGAATTGAAATTAATGTATATTTTTCTTTTGGATGGAGTGTTCTATGTATGTCCATCGGATTCCTTATGGCATACTATGTAGTTCAAGTCCAAAGTTGCCTTACTGACTTTCTGTCTGTATATTCTAAGTATTGTTGAACAAGAGGCAGTATTATTATTTTGTATTATTGCCTATTTCTCCCCTCAGGAACAATAAAGAATGGAAGAAATAAATAAAATACAGATTTGGTAAACCATGGCAATATTTTATTTGAGATAATATAGCAATAATCTCTGATTTCTTTTGGTTTTCATTTGCATGGAATTTTTTTTCCATTTATTCACCTTCAGATTCTTAAAACTAAAGTGGGTTTTATATATTATGTATCTTTTAACAAATTATTATAGCTACATTTATTTTTAGTATTTTTGTGTGTTAATTATCATTCTAGAGTTATAAGTGATTTATGAGCACCATTATAGTCCTAGAGTATTTTGAAATTGAATAGGTTTTTATCTTTACAAAGAGTCTTTTTACTTTCATATGTTTAAGAAATATTATTATTAACATTATCATTGTCCTTATTATGTGTATTTTCATTTTACTCATCTATAGCTCCATGACTACATTTCCTAAATAGAAAATCAGAATGAAAGGCATCAATGTAGTCTTTCTCCCTTATAGATCACTAATGTTCTCAAGAATGAGCATGGATCATTATTCATCCATTTTCCCTTTCCTTCCTTTAACAAAACAGCTTTCTTATTCTTTCCACTGTTAGAACTACCTACTCAACTTTTAGAAGCAGATAAGAAAACACTGAGCTAAGTCAATAGTATATTTTAAATCATTGCTTTCTTTTATTTATTAAACTAATCACTGAAATTAGTCATAATGAGATATTAAAATACAACGATAATTAAGGATATTTTTATTGCTCAAAATATTATTTTACTTGTTGTTTTATTAAACCCAGAGAGTTCAGAATTTAAATTTCAATTTTTGTCCTAGATACATTTTGACTATGAATTTATTTTAACAATTGCAGGAGATATAAAAATGATATTATATTTAATTTGTGCACTACTATGCCTTTATATTGGGACTGTTGTTTTTGTATAAGCCAGCTGCTTAGCTACTATCATATCTGCTTGTATTTGTATGTGAAAACTCCTTATTTTCCTTTTCTTTGTATTTTCTTATTAGTTATAAAACTATTTAAATTAAGTACTATATTTGAATTCTTTAATATCATTTAGTAGATTTTCAAATTTGAAATTTAATTTTATAATATATTTCAGGAAGTTCTGATCATGGCATGTGAGTTATTATGAATTTAATGTAAATAGGCATTAAATTTAGTTATTATTACTTTTTCAATCTCTACTCCATTCCAAACTGACAGGAATGAATTCCTTGACCAGTATAATTTGGCTTAGATTTTTTAAATAAAATTTCCAGAAGCTTTATTTAATTTATATAACAATTGGTCATATTAAAATGTAGATAATTAGTGAATGTAGAAACCTGAAAAAGAGTTAAAGATTCGATTACTGCTGCTGGCATGTTATAATTCATCACCTAAAGAAAATGCTGAAAAATACCAACATTAGTGAAGTATCAATCTTCTCAATGCACTTCAGTTTCTATAAATAGGTTTCTTAACCATAAAAATTAAACATATTAGAATGACAAAGCAATCTTTGGTCCACTTACTAGGATTAGAAAGAGTTCCATAATTGTTTTCTTCCTAAGGTTAAACTAATATCAGAAAAATCATGTGATGACCAAGACAAATCTAAAACAGTTTCATGATTCATTAACCTCAATAGCTAATTTCCACGAATTAACCAATCACTCAATTTTATGTCAATTGAAAATTGTCCCTTAAGTTTTAAACTTCTTTTTAAGTCAATACACTTATTTGGGTGTCTTTAAGCTGTTACTTAAATTAAGTCAAATAAATTTGTTAGATGAAAACAATTCTTACATGAAAACATGAAATTTCCAAATGCTAGAATTTTATTTATTTCAGTGAGTATTAAAAAAAACTACTGTAAAAATTCTCTATATTTTAAAGTGGTATATTACATTGTATGTGGTAATTAGTGGTTCACATAATTTACTATTTGTTTACATCAATACTTGAGGAGTAAAGAAATGTAATATGTTCCATTCTCTCTAAATAACTATATCTTCCCTCCTCTGAGGAAAGATGAGAAGGGAAGTAGGAGGGTTAAAGTGGACAATTAAGTAAGGGAAATTAAAGAAAAAAGAGGAAGAAAGACAAAAAAAGAAGAAAAAAAATGAAAGGACCCCTATGACTGCTTCCTATTCAATTAGAGGGAAAAAGGTAAATTCACAACAAGAATAAGAGTGTTCTACCTTTCTATACTCTTGTCTCCCTCTCAAAATCCCCAAGAACTTGTATCTGTATGCAGACAAACAACCTCTAGTCCTTCTTTTCATGATTTGATACATCAAATAGAATTCTTTTGAAAATGTGTACCTGTGTAACATGTCATCCATCCTATGTTGGGATTCAGCTTTTCAAAGTCCAAACAAAACTAATTGAAAGCAGTATATTTTCTCCAATCACAAATAACTTACAATAAATGAATCTTGTTTGGAGATGGAAATAATAGACTCTTAATTTTATGTGGTTTATATTAAAACTAAGGTTACTGTATATTTATTAGTGATACCTATTCTCAAAAGACAGAGGGCTTTTGAAATGATGCTTTGTTTATCTTTCAATTTAACCTAAGTATTTTTGAATTTATTCTTTCAATACAAATGTGATAAAATCAGACATCCTCAGCTTAATGCCTGCTTAACATTTAAACAGATTTCAGTGCATGAGTCTGGTGAAGAGACTTGACTCTATGTTTAATTTTTCTCATCTGTAGAGTTTTGTGTTAGACAAAGTATTTCAAGTCCTTTGCAGAATTTGAAGGTCAGTGTATATTGAATAAAGGCTTGCATTTTAGAAGATAATTCCCCAGGTCATTCTAGCCAATTTGCAATCTTGATTCCAGACCAAGAAAAAAAATAAAAAGTGTAATATCTTATAAATAGGCTTCCAAAGAGGTTCATAGGAACCTGGAACCTTGTTTGTGCCTAAGCCCTTGTTTCTTCAAGGTCAGTGTGATTGATAGTGTATTTCACTGAGAGCCATTTGTTTGTGTATTTTTATTTGGCTTTTTGTTTTATAGGCCACTGGATTAGAACCAATCAAGGTATAACCATTACCATGAAAGCATAACTATCATTACTTTCGGTAGAACCACAGCTTGTTATCTTTTGATGAATCAGAATTGAAACTTTGAATCCAGAAGATGCTGAAATCATTGTAACACATTTCTGAAAAGCATTTATACCTTTTGCTTCAATAGCATCATCTGAGACCAGGGATGAGATGTGGTTGATATTGCCAAAAGCCCTAATAGATGTCAACTATTTGTTCAGGAATGAGAAAAATGACATCTGGGTTTTGTTTTATTTATTTATTTGTTTATTTATTTATTTGTTTGTTTTTGGTATCCATTCCATTCACAAAGCTACAAACCTCAACCCAAGAATTCACTTCTTTTTTTTCTATCTCTCTTCCTGACTTCAAGTACCCCATTTTTTTGCATATTTTTGAACTTCTTCTATTAGACCTCAGCAGTTCATAAGCAATTATTTTCTCATCTTTGATAATTTATATGTCTTCTAATTCAATTCACTTTGTAAACCTGTCAATTATTACATTTGAAATTTTAATTTATTTAAAATTTGGAGTGAAATAGGTAATAAAACCATCAATGGCTGGCATAAATGTATTTTGCATAGCCCAGTCTTGGCTAGTTTGTTTGTCCAAGTGAAAGATAATCAAATTTCATTTGAACCCTTGAACTTTAACACATTACTATTTTTATTTTTTACTTTTTTTGGTCTAGTGCACAGCAATCTAATTCACAGTTTTACAAATGAATGGCAGCGATGATTTTGGTTTATTTGAGTCATGTGTTGTTCTGGTCCAACAGATAATTTTTATTCTATTATTATTGTTTTGTGATATAAAAAGCATAGATACAATTTTCAGGGGAGGAGGGCACCAGGGATTTAACTTAGGGTCACTCAACCATTGAGCCACATCCCTAGCCCTATTTTATTTTATTGTGTTTTATTAAGAGACAAGAGTCTCATTGAGTTGCTAAGTGCCTCACTAAGTTGCTGAGGCTGGCTTTGAACTCTCAATCCTCCTGCCTCAGCCTTCTGAGCTGTTGGGCTTACAGGCATGTACCACCAACCCCAGCTGCATAAATGCAATTTTGACTAGCACTGCTATGTCTGCACTGCTAATGGAGAGTTGTTTATCCCTTTCTTTACCAAGAAAAACTACACTTTCATGTTAGTATAGTAATCTATCTCAGAGAAGCATTGTTAAGGCATCAAAAGATGCGGCAGAGTGACAAAAGTACTTTTCTGGAAAATGTGTTTGTATAATGACAATATTGAGACGAAAATAGAAAAATATATAGTAGATTAACTGGATATTTCAAAACACTAATTCAATCAAATTTTAATTTTGTTGTGTATTTTGTTTGTTTTCTTCTGGGTTGTTGGAATTACTTAGGCGTAGACTTTATTTTTATGGTTTGGATCAGGGTTGTCCCACAAGATTCATGCGTTTAGGTTTGGTCCCTAATGCAGCCATGTCCAGAGTGGAGAACTGGGATGTGATTGAGTCATGAGGATTCTAGCCTCATCAGTAGATCAATCCATTCATGGATTTATAGTTTGATAGCATTATGGGGATGTGGTGGAAGATTTACGGCATGGGGCCTACTAGGGGAAAGCAGGTCTCTGAGAATGTGCCCTGGAGGGGTATATCCCCAGCTCCTTCCTGACTCTCTCTCTGCTTCTCAGATACCATGAGGTGAGCAGCTTTGCTCTGCCTCACCCTCCTCACCATGATGCTATGTTTTACCTCAGTTCTAAAAACAATGGAGCAGGCTGGCTGTGAACTGAAGCCTCTGAAACCATAAACCTAAATAAATATTTCTTTCTTTAAAAGTTGTTTTACCCATGTAATATGTCAAAGCAACAAAAATCTGACTAACATAAGCATATCATCATATCATTGGTAATTTTAAACATGTTTAATGATTAGAGCATATCACTAGAATATATTTAATTGTGGCATGCATTAAGTCATTGGAATTAGTAATTAGAAATTAACAAGAGGCAATGTCACCAATAGTGTACACAGAATTCTCTTCATTTTCATGAAAGCAATTTTCGATTTAGTCAGAGTTATGTTGTTTGGTGAATTGAATAAAACAGGGTATTCCTCAGGGCAATTCTTGCTAAAAAGCATTTGTTTCCTATTTTAAACAATCCACTTTGGCATTCTTCATTGATCAAATGCCTCAAGCTATTGCCCATATACATTTTATTTCACTGTACATTTCTTAGACACCTAAAATTCAATTTAATATTAATGTCATTTTGTATATAGTGTTATGTATATTAGTTGTCTACATGGATCTTGCTCACTAGATAGTTGACAAAGTTCTACTTTGTTCTACTGCTCAGATATGGAGTTGATGAAAATTTTTTCCCCATTGACAGTTCTTCAAACATGTGAGGAAAACTTTATAATATTAATACTTACCATGAAAGAGTTTCCTTAAAACAAAATTAGATGAAACAGAGCAACCAGGGCTTATACTGAGCTTTACATAAGTGTGAACTGTCAATGTATTTGAAAAAAAAAAAAACTTGCTCATTGAGAAAGAACATAATAGTCAAAACATTCAGGAAAATGGTTCATAAATGATGCATCCTAGAAGGTGACAGAGCAAAGGCTGAACACATTATGGGAATGATGTGAAAATATAGCAAGGAGTTATAAACAGCCAATCATGAGGGGACCGTAAGCAGAAATTGACTGTTGAACAAGACTATTTTTTTTTCTAAGACTTAAGGATACCAAATAAATATGGAAAGGTAGAGGTTACAAAATGAAAGGGAGAAAAAAAATGCAACAAATAACAACTAGATCAAATTCTTAAATGAAAGATGCACAAAAAAAATCAGTTTTAAAATATATAGTCCCATAAAAGGGAAGAGAGAAAGAGAAAGAGGATGAGGGCAAGGGGACGTGGGGGGAAATAGAGTGAGTATGAAAGAGAGGGATAAATAAAATCATTTTATCGTGGTAATGCACATTTCTTCTTATAATCTTTCCAACAATACTTTAGTATGCAAAATGATGGTCCTTCAAAAGATGTCCATATCCTAGGGGGTCCTGGAACCTTTGAATATGTTAGATAACACAGAAAATGAAAATTTGCAGATATGATTAATTTAAATGAGATTGTAAGTTTATGCTGGGTTATCTGGATAGGAGGTTCACAGGAACCTCCTAAGTGAAAGAAGGAGGCAGGGTAGTTAATGGCAATGTGACTCAGCATGACAAATTTTGGCCAAACTATTGTTGACTTTGAAGATGAAGAAAGGAGCCATGATCCAATTAATGTAGGCCTTCTTTAAAACTAGAAAAGGCAGGGGAATAGATTTTTTCCTGGAGCCTCTAGAGGAAAAAAAAAAGTCATGCTAACACATGAGTTTTGAGTCCCCTGAAACTTATTTCCGACTTTTGATCTTTAGAACTGTAAGATAATAAATTTGTGTTGTTTTAAGCCACAAGTTTGTAGTAATTTATTACAGGTAGCTGGAAGAATCTAATAAAAATACCATTAGGAATTCAGCATTAAATTCTCATTACAGATAAGAAAACTGACTCTGAAACATGCCATGGTATTTATTGCAAGTTACAGTGCAGATTCAGGACTGAAATACAGACCTTTTCTACTCTAAAACCTAATAAAATGCCATTATTTCAAAGTGCCACTTCACTGTAGACCTAGAATAGAATTGAGAAATTAAATATATTTTTTTAAAAAACATTAATATCTTACTATAATACAGTTTAAGGATTTTCTTGCTAAATATGAGAAGGTTTGTGTTTGTATGGATTCACATACTATTCAAAGGATTAAGTCACAGTTTTTCAGTTTGCCAGTGCTCATGCACATGTGGTTCTCTTGTGGGTTTTTTTTTTTTTTTTTGTCTTTGCTCCCTTAGGTGAGATAATAAGGCAAGGGGGCTGGGGTTGAGTATTTACCTTTACCCATATTATTATGGATTGTTAAATGTCCTCCAAAGTCCCTTGAGTTAAAGACTTGTTTGGCAGCTTATGGTACTATTAGGAGTTAGTGGAACCTTTAAAAGGGGGAGCCTAGTGGGGATGAGATAAGTAACCAGAAAAGTGTTCCTAAAGGGTTTATTAGGACCTCTGCCCCTTCTTTTCTTTTTGTTTCCTGGCTTCAATGAGTTGAGAAGCTTCTTCCACTACTCACCTCTGCAATATTGTACTTAATTGCCACAGATTCAAAACCAACAGGATCCAATCAACCATGGACTAAAAGTTCCAAAATTGTGAGCCCAAATAATTCTAATCTCTATTTAAGTTAATACATATCAGGTAAATATTACAGCATATCAGGTAAATATTATAGCAATTAAGAGCTGAATAGAATAAAAAGCAGGTATAAAGTGATTCCACCTAATGATGAGAGGTACATTTGGAATTGGTGTGTGGGAGACATTTAGAGAAGAAGGCCAGGGAAAACCTGTAATGTTGTAAGTCAAGCTTAAAGTGAGATTCTGCAAAGGTCTCAGGAGACCTCATTGCTGATAGAAATGTGGACACTAAAGATTATGCTGATGGTGTTTCAGCAAGAAATGAGAACTTTGGGGGAATTATACTAGAGACAATCCTTGCTACATAGTGGAACAAATCATGGCTGCATTATATTCATTTCCTTAAATTTTGTGTAAGGCTGAGCTTAAAGGCTGACTAATTTTTTTGGCATAGGTAATTTCTAGGTGGAAAAGCACTCAGGATATGGAATGGGTATTAGTGGCTCTTTTAATCATATTTGCAGTGAAAATCAGGAACAAGATGTATCACAGAAAGGTTTGAAAAATTGTAGCTTTTCATGAAAAAGAGAATTTTAACATTTTCAGTCAAGGAAGATGTGAAGATCAGTACCCAAAAGAACTCAAAACCTTCGTAGGGGGACAATAGGAAAGATGCCTTGAGGTTATCTCAACAGTAAGAAAGGTTCCACCCATAGCAGACTCAAAGGTTTGAAAGTGTAAACTCATCTCAAAGACTTTGTTTTGAGAAGAAAGCCTAGGTGTATCTTGCTTTCACTTGACCACATAGGAAATTGTCTACTGAGGATCCCTATTCTTCTATTTAGTCATCAAAACACTCAGAGGCTGCTGCAGCGTAGTCCCTGCAGACCAACTTATATAGCTTTCATTGGAGGCAAACCATGGTATCACCCACATGATGCTGGTTTCTCAGAAATATATAATAAGATAGTCAAGGAGTCATAGAGATTTCCTCCACCATTTCAAAGGAAAGCCTGGGAGACCAGGCAGTGCATGTTAGGGTCAGAATTTCTGAAAGCAACTTGGACTTTTGGGCAATGCTAGAACAGTTAAGACTTTAATGACTCTTGGAAATAAATCATTATTTTGAATCATGAAATAAAAATAATGAGGATCCTAAGGCCTAAGTTTGGATCTTGACTATTCCCAAAATATACATGTGTTCATGGCTTGGTCCTCAGCCTGTGATTCTATTGCATGGTGGTACAATCTTTAAAATTTGGGGTCAAGTGGAAGGTCATGCCCTTGAAGAGAATATTGCTACTGCACCATTTCCTCTTGCTCTTTTTGCTTCCCAGTTGCTGAAAGGTGAACAAGTCTCTTCCACCTTTTCCACTCCTGCCATGATGTACTGTGCTGCCACAGGCCCAAAGCAACAGGGCCAAGTGGCAATGAATTTAGCTCCAAACTGTGAGCTAAAATAAATACCTTTTTTCCTCTTAAGTTATCTCAGGTATTTTGTCACAGTAACGGAAAGTTGACTAACACACATAGTCTTTCTATTAAGTCTTTTGTTTTAAATTAAAATTTTGCCTGATATAATATTGTCATACTACTTTTATTGTTATTTGGTATTTAAGTTTAAATCTTTTTCCTCCCATTTATCTAATTATTTACTTATTTTTGTGGCTCCGGGGATTGAATTTAGGGCCTCACTCATAGAAGGCAAGTGTTCTACCACTTAGCTATCTCCCAAGCCCCACTTATTTAAGTATTTTTATATGGCATTATTTTAGGGTGTTCTGATTAACATATTTAAAAAAAAATCCTTTCTACATCACTTTTACTTTTATATGTAAATGAACTTAGTAGAGTAAGAGTTTGAAGTTCTGTGGCTCATAGAGGACAGAAGATTATTTCGTTTATGTAACAGTCTGATACAGATAGACTTTTCTGTATGAAGTCATGCAAGGATTCAATGGCTCTTCTATTCTCAATGCATACCTTTCAAGATTGCTCCTGATAGGGTCATTTCCAGCCAGTAAACAGGAATTAATCCAGGATATGGGTCTTAAAATTATGACCCTGAAAAGAAAAACATCATTTCCCTTTGTATATCATTGGTGAGAAACTAGGTTCCTGCCCACTCTTAACTGCATGTTTCTAAATGGGTGATAAAAATGCAGGAAGAAGTGAAGGATTTGGAAGAAAAATAGCTGTATGCCATAGTAAATTTAATGCATTTTTATTTGTTTTGATTATTTATGTATTTCTATAAACTTGCTTTGAGTTTTATATTTATCATTCTTTCTCTTTCTTTCCTTTCTCATTTTTAAAAAATGATCGCTTTTCAGCAGTGACACACACCTATAATCCTAGCAATTCAAAAGACTGAGGCAGAAGGATCACAAATTTGAAGCCAGTCTGAGCAACTTGATGAGACCTTGTCTCAAAATACAATATAAATGTCTGAAGATGTAGCTCAGTATTTGTTCACTTCTTGGTGCAGGCCCAGTACCGTAAATTTTTTTTTAAAGTTTCTTTTATTGCATTTAGTTATTCTGTGTTATTTTATTTCCATGTGTACTTGAATGCTATATTTTCATGTAGACACTTTTAATTATTTGAAAATATTTCAACATATGCACTCAATTGTACTTATAACAAAGATAACTTTTTAAAATAGTATTTTCTGTTCTCTAGAACATTTTAATTTCCCTCTGAACATAGTCAACCTCATATTAGAGTTTTAACATTATCATTCTTGAAGACAAAATAAGGTATCAAATTTTGTATTCAATAATTAAATATACTACTATTTAGAAACACCATTTTTTCTGACTCTCCACGTTTCTTCTTCATACAGTTGCTTACTTGTTGAAACATTTCCCTTATTTTTTCTCTTGGTGAGAATTTCCACTGTGGTAAATTATATTTGTCTCTGTAAGCTGGAAGTGGTCTTATTTTTTTTTTTTACCTTATCCTTTGGCAACAGTTTACTAGGGTTTAAAATTGAAGTTAATGCTTATTTTCATCAAGAATTTTCTAGATTTTACTTAATTCAGTTTCTGGCTTTCTTTTTGCTATGTGAATTGTGCTATCGTTCTAATTGATATGCCTCTAAAGTTTGCCAATTCTTGATGATAATTTTTATAATTTCTTGTTGTACATGGCTTCCTGTTCAGTGATGCTAGTCCACTTTTAACTTATGTACTCAGTACTATTTTCAATAAAGCTCTATGGCTTTAGTTATTCAAATAGTTCTTCTTCACCTTTCTTTTGTGGCATCTGCTCTTGGAAGTAATTGGAGATTATTGGACACATTCCATGTTTCTTAATTGCTCTTTCATATATTTCTGTTTTCTAATAAAATTTTAATTGGCACATAATAATTTTATATATCTATAGTTATGTACATATTAATGTATTATGTAATATTTTGGGGAGATACTGGGGATTCAACTCGGAGACTCTTCTCTACTGAGCCACATTCCCAGCACTATTTATTTTTTTATTATGAGACAGGTCTTGCTAAGTAACTGAAGTTGGTCTCAGAATTGCAATCCTCCTGACTCAGTCTCCCATATTGCTGGAATTATAGGCATATACCACCATGTCCAGCTGTACAGTATAATATTTTAACACAAGTATACAATGAAATGATCAAATTTCTATTGCATTTTCAGTGTATTCTTCAATTCTACCTTCAAGCATATTCATCATGTATTTGATTGTATTTATTTAAAAGTTTACCTTTTCTATTGTTTATCTTTATATTGAATGCTTTTTTAAATCTAGAGAATTAAAACCATCATACCCACCCTCAAGAATGGGATCCTAATTAGAATAATATATATCCCATACTTATATAATTATAAAAATGGATTTTAATGTCATGTGTAACTAAGAACTAAGAAAAATGTTGTTTGTAATTAGCAATTTTTATCATTTTAGTTTATTTTTTATTTTTAATAGTCATATCTTCTTTTAACTCATTAAAAATGCATTTATTCTAAAGTCAGAGAATTTCATAAAATTAATGTTGCATCAGATGTTTTCATATGTTCATAATTTATTCTGTTAATCTTTTTTCTTAGCATTAGATTTAAATTGCATAAAATGTTTTGTTACTATAGTGTATAGATTCAATTTAAATGTTTATTTTCAAAATATCCTTAATTTCTTCTTTGTTCATCTCCACTTGTGATAGCTCTTTATAACTAGTGTTTTTCAGAGCTGCTTCCACTTGGTACACCAGGTTCCAGTCTAACAGTGTTTTCACAAGGCAGGTTTAGAGTTTTGCCCTGTGCTGAATACAGCTACACAGCCATCTGCTGTTTTGTTGAATTTCTAGTTGAGAATGACCCTGTTCCTTAGGCTCACTTTCTGAGTATTTTAGTTCTTATTCTGGAATGGACATGGGATATTTTTTTTTTCTATTTTCAAAAGCAGCTAGGTGAATAGTGAAGTGGCCCACTCAACCTCAAGCTTCAAATCTTGAAGTTAATCCTTTTCTCCATTTCTAGGTAGATAGTTTTTGTCCCCTGGACTCAGAATCATCAGCTCACAGCCTTAGCCTTGATGATTGCATTTATATATTTCTATTCTATTCTTTTTTTTTAATGGAGCACTATATGCCTTTTAGATTCTACAGTTGTTCTGCAACTTATGTGCTATTCTATGCAAATAAACCCATCAGAATTTGAACATATTGTTAGGTGAAAGTACAGTTAATACTCCTGACCTACTGGACATCATAGCCTAGCTGGCCCTTTATAAACGTACACAGAACATTTACATTAGAACATTTACATTTACATTTGAGCAAAATTATCTAACTCAAAACCAATTTCATAACAAAGTGTTAAAATATTATGTAATTTATTAAATCCTGTATTAAAAGCCATGAACAAAATGGTTTATGTATATGCTGCTTTTCATCATTTAAAAGTTGAAAATTCATAAGTCAGGGACCATCTGTACTATTATTATTTTTACTCTTTTAAATTCAGTGTCATTTCTGTGTGTTTGAAGCACAGGATATGTTCAGAGTAGTACACTCCCTATCATCATGGCTTTCATGCATTTCAATCTGTCTTTTCTAACCCAGCAAAACTTCTCTGGCTAAGAACATTATGGATTTTCTATGGTCAGGTTTCCTGGACATTTTCAATTATAATCTTACCACACATATCAGCACTCCTGAAATAGTCAAATAATTCTTTATTTTTTTTGTTTACATGATGTACATTCTGGTCAATAATTTTTAGGTGTCTTTACATGCTTTTATTCACTAGTGTTCTAAATGCTGAGTGATGTAACCCTAAGTATTTTTTCTCTGTTTTTTAATTTAGTATTTTCCTGTTATGATTATTAGCATCATATAGTGCCTATGAGAGCAAAACTCTTTTGAGGGTAAGGTTTGGAATCCTCACCATCATTCAACTATTTTTTAAATCTCTGTTTGGCAAATTGTTTAACCTCCCTGAATCTCAGATGAATTATCTGTAAGACTGAGTTGATGTTGATGCTTAGGTTAAAGGGTACTTTAAGTATTGAGATAACACATGTAAAGCACAGCATGTAACACAGTGTATTTAATACATTTTACCAATTGTTTTCTTATTATATTATTTGAACAGCAAAAAATTCCAGATTTCTATATTCAGACTGAATTTCTCTTCTGAAAAACAACTCCATCTCTAACTCCCTCCTTGGCCTAGCACTTGACTATAAGGTATGTGCTTCAAGATTAAGGTGTTTAGAACAGAAATCTTGATTTCTCTTCCATCTACCTCTTCCCTTTCATTTTCTCCACATTTTAGTAAAAGACAAGTAAGTGTCTCAATCCAGAGTTAAAATAAATCACAATGATAGACCTTATTTTGTTTTTGTTCCCTTCCACAAGCCTTAGTTCAATCTATCATTGTTGTATCAATAAATATCACATTTTATATATTTAGTTTCCTTTCTATTTCCATGTCAGTGCTTCAGATTAACATCATCATCTCTAAATTTAATGATTTGAACAACCAGTTCACTTACTTCTCACATCCAGTTCTGCTCCTCCAGTTCATTCTCCACACTGTAGCAAGAATGGTCATTTATAAGTTATTGAGCAGAAATGGAAGATGACAGAGGCACTGGTACAACATGGTATTCCAGGAGTTATTTCCTATTGATTGTTTCTGAGAATGCAATGCAAATGGGCATTGTTTTCCATGTGTTGAACATTCCAAATATCATATCCAAGCAAATGTTTCACTAGTTTGAACCATCCAAAATTACAGAATATTAATTCTGATTAAATAACCAGTGCAAGGGAGGCACTTAGAAACATGATTAATACAATGGAAAGTGAGTATAATAGAAATTACATTGAGAAACACATATGTAAAAATAGAGATAAATATATGAGATAGACAAAAGTCATTGGAAAAATGGACAAGAACATCACAATAGTAGATGGATAGAAGGTCCACATTGGGTCGGGGGAGTAGTATAGTAAGTAAGAGAAGAATTTGTCACCAAGTTAAAAGAAAATGTTAAAATTCCAATATTCTAAAAATAACTTTATCAAGGAGCACTTAGCACATTTAAAGAGATTCACACCTAGATATATCTGGAACTTTAAAAGAAAGTCATGAAAAAAATGATGATTAAAAATATAAGTCTCCCCTGAAATAGTAAATAAGTGATAAATATGAGAGAAACATAATAATGTATTTTTAAAAAAATCTGTGATGTTAAACACAAGAATTTCCTAAATGGAAGCATGCATTCAAGAAAAAAAAAAAGCTTCTTTATCTGACTTGAATTTAGCAATAATGACATCAGTAGCTTAATAGGAAACAAATTGGAATCATTCATGAACATTTCAGGATTACTAATAGAATTGAATTCAGATGCCATTGCTGTCTATATGTGTGATAAATTCAAACAAATTGGCAAAAAAAATCTTAAGCTAATAAACCATTATAGAGAGTTGAAGGATAAAAGGTTAATATACAAAGGTCAAGTGCTTTTCTGTATGTTAGCAATGAACAAGAAATTTGAAATAAAATAAAAACACAATAACATCTATTATTAGTACAACAAAAATGAAATTCTTAGTTATAAGTATGGATAATAAAATGTATATAAGTTATATGAGAATATGTACAACGTATATGAGAAAAACTGCAAAAATCTTATGAAAGGAATCAGAGAAGAACTAGAAGCTAGGAGGGACATTCCATGTTCATGGATAGAAAAACCCAATATTGTTAAGATACCAGTTCTTCTCGATTTGACCTATAGATTCAATGAAATGCCAATCAAAATCTCAACAAGTAATTTTGTATATTTCAACACACTATTGTAAAGTTTACATGGAAAGACAAAATACCCAGAGTAGCCACCACAATATTGCAAGAGAATAAAACTAGATGATTAAAATTACATGACTTTAAAACTTACTTCAAGATGTAGTATCCAAGGAAAAGTCATATTCATTAAATACTAGCCAAAGGGAGAGACCAATAATAAACCCAAATAAACAGTCAATTGATCTTTGGCCAAGGGGTAAAGGCAATATAATGGAGCAATTTAGTCTTTTTAACAAATGGTGCTATAAAAATTGTACATCTTTCTGTGCACACACACACAAATGCAGACAAAGACTTTATGCTTTTCATAAGAAAGAACTTTAAAAGTAGCACAGATATCAATAAGAAATGCCACCACTACAAAATAGACAGAAGGCAATAATAGTAGGAAATCTAAATGGGTATGGTGGAGTGATTTTAGATATAACAGCAAAGGCACACTCCACTCCATGAAAGATAATAATCTGAATTTCATTAAAATTGAGAAACCCTCTTCCAAAGACTCTATTAGTGAAAAATGAAAAGAGAAGCCACAGATTGAAAATGTTCACAAATGATATAACTGATAAAGTTCTGCTATAAAAGTACATGATATCCTCTTAAAATTTAATAAGAAAATAACATCGTTAAAATTGGGATATGAGCTGTGGATGTAGCTCAGTGAAAGAGCATGTGCTTATTATGGACAAGACCCTTGGATTCATTCCCCAGTTCTCCCTTATCCCTACCAAAAAGGCCAAAGAACAGAATCAACACCTCACCAATGAAGTAACACAGCTCACAAATAAGCATATGAAAATATGCTCAAATTCATGTTATCAAAAATGCAAATTGAAAAAACAATGATGTTTCACCATGCATTTATCAGTATGGCCAATACCCAGAACACTGTAGATGCGAATGTGGAACAATTTTAATTCATTGCTAATGGAAATGCAAGATGATACTTGGAAAACATTTTGACAATTTCTTACAAAGTGAGACTACTTTTACCATATGATCCAGCAATCACATTCATTGGTATTTACTGAAAAGAATCCACAGAAAACTCCCTAATAGATATTTTTAGCAGTTCTACTTATTATTGCCAAAAGTTGGTGGCACCCACCATGTTTTTAAGTGAATAAACTGTGGTGTATTCCAACAATGTAATATTACTTAGTGTTCAAACGTAATGAGCTATCAAACCATAACTGACATGGAGAGGACTTAAATGAATATTGCTAATGAAGACACCAATATAAATAAATTATATATTATATAATTCCAACTATACGCCATTCTAGAATTAACAAAACTATGGAGATAATAAAAGGTCAGTGATTACCAGAGGATGGATTTGGGAGGGATGTATGTGAAGCACAAAGGATTTTTAGGGCAGTGGAAGAACTTTATTTAGTTCCACAATAATGGATACCTGTCATAAACATTTGTTGAAACTAATAGAATGTGTAACACCAGGGATAAATTCTAAAGGAAAGTATGGGTTGTGGGTATAACGTAAAATCACCAATTTCAGCAAATATGGCAACCCAGTGGGGGATGTTAATATGAGAAGCTGTACATGCATAGAGACAGGGGTATGTGGCATATGTCTCTGCCTTTCTCTTAATTTTTCTGTGAATCTAAATTTGCTTTTGAAAAACAAAATGTTTTGAAAAAATCCACACAATCGGTTTTTTATCCATCAGTGTGAATAATTGAGAAAAAATAAGACTATGTGATATGCAAATAGTTTTAGAAGAGCCAACTTAAGAATATTCCCTTAAAATATTAAAAATCTATTGTTAATTTTGCAAGTTAGAGTTCTGAACAATACTATTAAAAGTGAAACTTTTATGTATGTTTTCACTCTATATCCAGAAGCCTCCGTTAGTCATTTTTATGACTACATCTAAAGGTTGAACATATGTATGTGTGTTTATTGAAGTGTGTAAAATTAAAATAGCACTTTTCTCTGTGTAAATGTGTTCAGTTCTGCAATAAATCAAAAGTATAGCTTAGAACTCATTTCCTTTCCTTGTATGGCCTAATGGGAAAATAGGATCTAAAGAGCATAGGATTACATTCTCTTCCCACTATAACAGATGGATGTTCATTTGCAAAACAATGATGTGTTCCGAATAGAAAGAAGAAAATTTCAGTAAATGCAAAAAAGATTGGTACATATTTTTAGTTTTCTCTATATCTTATTAGAAATATATTATTTGATGGACAAATAATTGGTATCTGGATATAATTTTAGTCTGCCCTTAAATACTTGATTGAGACTTGATAAAATTTTGAGGCAAAATGGAAATAAAATATAATTCTTCCTCTTTGGGACAGTTTAGTCATTCTTCTCTATTTGGATAGGTGGAGTTGACCTATGACAATAGTTTCAGGGAAATAAAATCTAAGAATGAACAATGACTTGATGATAAAAAAGGAGAATGGAATTTCCTTTTAGTTTTAGTCTGTGTATGAATTGATAAGGTCTTACAAAAATAGAAAGCATGATATTCAACTTTCTTCTCTGTAATGTTAAAGTTAAAAAGGGTAAATGGATTATGGCTAGTATGATTGAACATGACCATAAAATATGAAAATAGTAAAAAAATGGTTTTCTAAATGACATTTATTTAATTTATTTATACTTCTCAATTATTATAGAAAAATTGTGAAACTCTAGGTTAACATTCAAGTGGAAAAATATTTTAAAAGATTGATTTTGGGGAAAAACATTGATAGAATTGATATTAATTCTCGAAAGAAATCAAGCAGATATTTTTAAAGTTTCAAGACTCATTTATTTCTTAGATTATAATAGAATACAAATTGCTACATGTGCTAGGAAATTTGATATATTCAGAAATCAGTAAGTAAAAAAAAAAGTTTTTTTTTTTAAATCTCCACTAGATGCAGTGGTACATGTCTGTAATCCTAGCAACTCCAGAGGCTGAGGAAGCACAGGATGGAGGCCAGCCTAAGCATCTTAGTGAGACCCTCAGCAGCTTAAGGAGACCCTGTTTCAAAATAAAAAATAAAAATGATCAGGGATGTGGCTCAGTGACAAAGGATTTCTGGGTTCAATACCCAGTAATGAGAAACAATCAGACACCCACAAAAACCCCCAACAATAACAAAACTATCTCCTATAAAGTATTTGCAGTTATATTACACATGATCCTAAAAGAAAGTAAGTTAATTCCAATATTCCTCAACCTACTTTCATGTGCTTATATGATTTTTCTCTCAACTGCTCTGCTCTGGAATATTTCTGAAGAATATTTCGTTGTCTCAGCAAGATAGTCTATGATAATACCAATACTCATTTCTATCTCCTCCTCAACTCCTCCTCTCCAATCTTGTCAGGATTCAATATCCTCCTCTTGTATTAATATGGATTGACAGTGCCTCCTTTTGAACCATGATGGTTGGGACTTGCCTGGGGTCTTCTACAGTAATGTTCTATAAGTGAAGTTGGAATACACATATTTACAGGGTGGGACAGAGCACCCTGCCCTATACCCAGGACTTGAGGTTCCTGTATGATTTTGTCTTTGCTCCTATGTGCAGAAAAATTTCAGAAACAAGAACTTATTTCCTATGAGTCTACCCATTACTATAATTATATATTATAGATTTAATGCTTTTCTCTTTGGTTAAAGCACATTGATTTTTTTTAAATGAAACAAATATAAACTATTTAGAAGGTAGTGTTTTTCTGTTGAGAAGTCCATTCCTTTGCTTTATTTTTTGAAAGCCTTACTGTTTAATAAGTATATTTAGGTATCCATTATTCTTGTTTGCAGTTTATATTTTATTATTAGTATTATAAAGAATTATTTAAGTAACTTGAAAATACATTTTGGCCTAGAATATAAACTCCCAAGAAGGTAGAAATTTTTTGTTCCTTTTATTCACTGCTGTATCCCTGGGTGAATAGAACAGAATCCACTTGACTAATTCTATCACCCACTTCAAGCTATTGCTCACTGAGGCTTATCTGGATTGCCCTAATTAAAGTGGCAACCCATCTACACTACTGCCCCCAGTCTCATTCCTGGTTCTCCCAACTCTAGTAAATTATTTTTCAAAATTGTTATGCTTTCCTAACATAAGTGTTCAGTTTATGAGATTCTCAAAGTCTCCAAGTGGGCAAATCAGAAAATACTGAATGCATAAATCTGGAATTTGAGAGAGAGAGCTGGACTTTAAATACAAATTTTGGAGTTACTGTCATGTAGAAGGTATATGAAGTTCTAAGAATTGAAAAGACTGCCAAAGAGGTAAATGTAGGCTGATAAAGAACAAAAAGCAATGGATGGGCTGGTAAGTGCCTTGGGGGTGCTATGTGAAGAGATTAAAGGGAAGAGGAAGAGTCTGTGTTTGCTTGCTCCTGGAACTGTGTATGGAGCCTGGGGCCTCTTGCGTGCTAGGCAAGAGTTCTCCCTTGAGCTACATCTCCAGCCCTGAGAAATAGTGAATAGGAGGAAAAACTGATGAAGTAGGAGAAAACTGAGTGAATGTGTTGTCTCTGAGATTAGGCAAAGAAGATGACTTAAAGAGCAGAGAGAAATTAACTGTCAAATACTGTTGATGGCTCAGGTTCTATGGCCTCTGTGGACAATGGATTCAGTAAGGTAGAGGTCATTGGTGGGAAAAGAAAAACGAGACAAAAGAATTTTTGGTGGAGTGATGAGACAAAGATCATATTAGAGTATAATTAAAAGGATAGAAAAGATAGGAAAGCTGGTGTAGAAATGAATAGAAATAGGTATTTCAGTTTAGTTTGTTGTTGTTATTGTTGTTTTTTTTTTTTTTTTTTTTTTTGTACCAGGATTCTTAACCCCTGAGACACATCCCCAGTCCTTTTTCTACTTTTATTTAGAGATATTGTCTTGTTAAGTTGTTTAGGGCCTCTCTAAATAAGTTGCTGAGGCTGGCTTTTCACTCGCTGTCCTGCCTCAGCCTCCCAAGTCCTGGGACTACAGATGCCCCTGGCTTGGCTTATAAAAGAAAAAAAATGTGTAAAATGGTGGAAATGATTTAATAAAGATCATTTTCTATGGGTGAAGAGGTATAAGTATGGGAGACTATAATCACTTGGAAGGATTAGCTTTAAATAGAAGTGTGTGCATTTTTTTGGTAACAGGCAAAAAGGCAAAGGGTATGGGTGGAGGTGTTGGTAGGTGGAGGGGGAAATGTGGCTTGTGGAAGTTCAATCCCTTAAACTTTCTCAGTAGGAAATAAAATAATAAGTTGAAAAAACAAGGTGTTGGAGACTTAAGGAAAGAAAAGAGTGTAAACCAGATGTGTAAGACCAAGGAAGATGTGAATTAAGGATTTATAACATGGCAGTTGGGGTTGATGATCTTAAATTTAGTGCACATCTACCTACATTTGGTTGTGTCTTCTCCTCCAGCCACATTCAGTATTTAAACTCAGTTTAAAACTGGTCACAGAAGCAGGTTAAGCCAGGTCTGTGGTTTTGATAAGTGATTGTGAAAAAGAGAAATTTTAATGATTGGCTATAGTATTTAAAAGGAGTAAGAAGTGATCTAAGATCTTTAAAAGAATAATGTTCAGAGGAAAATTTTGGTAGGGTCAGTAGAATGATAAACATTCCCATGAGATTGGGTGGTAAGTGTTTGAAAAAATAGGAGTTGGAGTACATAGAGATGCATGAAATTAAAGTGAAGGGTTGCATGAAGAGGACTAGGTAAGATTTTGAGAATGACTTCTGAGGTAGGGAGGAGATCACACTCATTGGGGAGAGGAAGACAAGGAAGACAAGGGATTGAGAGAGTTGGGTGTTAAACACTGTACTCACCATTAATTAGATAGGAGTAGTTTTTCAGGAAAAGGAAGGGATTTCATGGGAATTGTGGAGGGAAGCCACATTGAAGAAATGTGGGTAATGTAGTTTGATTTACACTCAAAACTGTTTTCTTATTTTCATTTGTTTCTTGTGTCTTGGCTTGTGGAAGTAAATGTGGTCTGGGAAAAAAAAAACAACAAACAAACAAAGATCAAGAAGGACAATTATTCCACCTACTGGCCTAGGGGTAAGAAGTTAATATGAGAGGAAAAAAAAAAAGGATGTTAATTGTTGGGTGTGTTGGAAGCTCCCGGCTGAAGTTAAGTTTCCCTCTCGGGAGAACATCACAGAATCCCTTACCCCTTCCCCTCCTCTCTGAAGGGCACCAAGCTAAAGAGCACCAAATTCAGAAGTTTTCTGGACCAATCCCCGCAGGACACAGTGTCTGATTGCCATTCCTGAGTCACCCTGCCAATCAGCACCTACCACATCACCTATGCAACCCTTCTCAAGCCCAAACTTGCAAGCTCACACTCTCTTCCCCTCTGCCCTCTTCCCCTCTTCCTCTTCTTTCTCTCCTCTCTCTCTTTCTCTTTGCTCTTTCTCTCTGCCCTCCTCCTCTCCTCTCTCTGTTCTCTGCCTCTCCTTTTCTTCCCCTTTGGGCAGCCCCCCAATAGAATCTCTTGGTTGAATCTCCATCTCAGGCAAGTCACTCGCCTTTCACTAATATTTGAAACTAAAACAGCAAATAGTTCAGATTCAATTAGATCAAGATGGATGGAGCATTGAAAGAACAGGATGAAGAAATAGGGGCTTTTGCTGATAGTAAATAATAAATTCCTTAAAAAACATTTAAAGGGTCTCAGGGGCTTAAGAGGAAGAAAAAGCAGTAAAAAAAATCATTGTCTTAAAGAATTTAGGCTGAAGTAGGTAAGAAGAAAGATATGATATTTCCTTTTCTGTTTTGACATGTATATATTCTAATTACCTGTCTTTTATGATGTATATGCATACATAAGAATATGTACATGTTTTAAATTTCTTCCCAATTTATTCCTTATGTTTTGTTTAATTTATGCTATATGTCTCTGTTACTATGTTTAGTTATTTTTATTTTTAACTCTAGTTGACTACTTTAGCCTTTGTAATTAGGTTTTAGAAAAAGTCCTCTTCTAAAATTGATAAAGCAATCTGCTAAAACATTAATATAGTATTTTTCCCACTTTTGGCTTTAACTAACTTAGAGCTTTCATAACTGATTGATTTATTTGTCTATAATTTTGCCAGTGCCACATTTTTTTATTGCATAACTTTTTAACATGTTTTCTATATCAAAACTAACCCTATTCCCCCAGCATTCATATTTCTTTTCTTTTCTTTCCTTTTTTGTTTTTGAACATTTTATCCTTTATTTCTTTTTCTTATCTTATTGCGCTGGCTATAATAGCCAGTAGAAAAGAATAGAATAATTTGGTGTAATTAGCATTTATAATTTCAAGTGTATAGTATCTGGAGTATGTTCCTTAAAGTTTTTTAAAATATTTCTATTTGATCTTTTTAGATATACATTATATATCTAAAAGTACAGTGTGCAGTGTATTTTGACATATTATATATACATGGAGTATAACTTATTCTAATTAAGATTCTATTCTTGCTGTTGTACATGATGTGGAATTTTACTGGTCGTGTACTCATATATGAACATAGGAAAGTTATGTCCAATTCATTCTACTTTCTTTCCTATTTCTATTCCCCTGCCTTCCCTTCATTCCCCTTTGTCTAATCCAATAAATTTTTATTCTCTCATTCCCTTATTGTATATTAGCATCTGCGTATCAGAGAGAACATTTGACTTTTGTTTTTTGGGGATTGGCTTATTTCACTTAGTATGACTGTGTCCAGACTTATCAATTTACCAGCAAAAGTCCTAAAGTCATTTTTATGGTTGAGTAATATTCCATTGTGTATATATAGTGTTGAGAGCCACAACCAAGTCAGGATGGTGCCTGGCATTTTGCCAGAAGGAGTGGTTGAGGGGTAGCGCCAGCGAGTCATTAGGATGATGATGGTTAAATTAAGCTGTGTATAATTATTGGGATGATGGCTGATTGCTGTAACTGGATGATGCTGGATTGGGGCAGGCTGTGTATTCAGTTGTGTATATGGACCTCTGCTGTCTGGCAATAGGGTGGCTCCTGCTACCTCAGGTGCCCGCTACTTTTGAGTTCTTGTGGAGTTCCCGTTGAGTTCCCATTGAGGTCCCGTGGAGTTCACGTGGGTTCGAGAATAAAGTTCGTTCCTGCTTGAATCTACAAGTGGCTCATGACCTCCCGGTTATTTGTGCCCAGCCAGACTGTGGCAATATAGCACTTTTTTTAATCCATTAATTTGTTGAAGGGCACCTATGTTGTTTTCATAGCTTAGCTATTGTGAATTGAGCTGCTATAAATATTGATGTGTCTGTGTCATTGGAGCATGCTTATTTTTATGTCCTTTGAGTATATACTGAAGAGTCAGATAACTGGGTCAAATGTTCCTTCTATTCCAAGTTTTCTGAGGAATCTCTACACTGCTTTCCAGAGTGGTTGCACTAATTTGCAGTCCCACTAGCAATGTATGAGTGTATGTTTTCCCTCCAGATTCTTACCAACATTTAGTGTTTTTTTGTTTTCTTTCTTTCTTTCTTTCGTGCTGGGGATTGAACTCAGGGCCACTTGACCACTGAACCACATTCTAGCCCTATTTTATATTTTGTTTTTGAGACAGGGTCTCACTGAGTTGCTTAGGTTCTTGCTAAATTGCTGAGGCTGACTTTGAATTCCTGATCCCCTTGTCTCAGCTGGGATTACAGGCATTACGCGCTGACACTCCTGGCTCTTGTACTCTTGATTGTTGACATTCTGACTAAAGGTAGGTAGAATCTCAGTATAGTTTTAATTTGTATTTTTGTAATTACTAGAGATGTTTTCATATATTTGTTGACCATTTGTATTTCTTCTTCTGTCAAGGGCCTTTTCAGTTCCTTTTCCCATTTATTGATTCGGTTACTTGGTTTTTTGTTGTCCTTTTTTAAAAAAAGCATCATGATTGCCTGTTAAATTTTATCAATGAATATATCTTTGTATATTGTGGCAAGTGTAAGATTTTTCTAATTTTTTGAATTTTACTTAATTGAATTTCAATTGACTGATCTTACTTTATTGGAATTGATTCAAATTGAACATCTCATTTTATCTTTTATTTACTATTACTGACTTTGATTGGGTTTGTTCTAGCCTCATAGAATGTTAAATAGTATTTCATTTTGGGGGGGCTGGGGGAGGAACTGAGGATTGAACTCAGGGGCACTCAACCACTGAGCCACATCTCCAGCCCTATTTTGCATTTTATTTAGAGACAGAGTCTCAATGAGTTGCTCCGTGCCTTGTTTCTGCTGAGGTTGATTTTAAACTCATGATTCTCCTGCCTCTGCCTCCCAAGCCTCTGGGTTTACAGAGTTGTGACATGGTGCCCTGCTTGTACCTCATTTTCATTGTCATAAGATCATGTGTAAATTTATTTTAATGCTTGAAGGAACAGACCAATGAGTCCATGTAGGACTATGGGTTTCTTCATGAGATGGATAGGTTTTTAACTTTAAATTAAATTACTTTAAAAAGGAAGGTTGTTTACATTTTTCATTTCTTTAGTTTTGGTTTATTGCATTTGCTCAAATAAAGTTACTCATAATAGTTTCCTCTTAACTGTATAATGTCTAAGGATCTCTTTGACGTTTTCCTTTTCATTCTCATTATTGCTACTTTTGCTTTTCTTTTTCCTGATCATTTTTTATAACCCTATAAATCTTATTCAAGAACTGATTTGGTTTTGTGAATTTTTCTATGTTATGTATTTTCTTAAATCAATGCATATGCAATTGTTTTTCTTGAATTTTATTTAGATAGAATTTATTGCTCATTTTCTAATGTCTTGCCATGTACAGATGCTCAACACATAATGGGGTTACATTCTGATAAATTTATTGCAAGTTGGAAATATCACAAATCAAGTGTGCATTTAACATACTTAGCCCAGAGAACATTATAGCTTTGCACTGTGGACTGTCTATTGTTTGCTCTAGTGATCACATGGCTGTCTGGGAGCTATGACTCACTGCTGCTTACTGACATAGCAAAAGAGCATGATGCTGCATATTGCTAGCCTGAGAAATGATCAAAATTCAAAATTAGAAGTCCAGTTTCTCCTAAATGTGTACAACCTTTCCATCATCATAAAGTAAAAACATCATAAACGGAAAAATCATAACTTAATGACTCTCTATACTTAGTAAAGGAAATAAAAAATAACTATCTAATTTTGCATTTTGGACTTCGCTTTCCTTTATGTAAATGTTTAGCTACATCTTACATGTTTAATATATCTATCCATCTCTATAAAGACCTATGTTGTATAATGATGTTTCTGTTAATGATGTGCTAAATACAGTATGATAGTTCCATATGATTATAATATCACCTAGTGCCACTGTCACTGTCATAAAGTGGTAGTGCAATGCATACCTCATGAGTCTGTGGTGGTGCTGGTGTAAACAAACCTATTTCACCGCCAGTCTGTATCAAAGTATAACATATGCAATTTTGTAAAGTACACAGTGAGATAATGATAATGCATGACAGTATTACTGGTTTGTGTATTTACTATGCTATACTTTTATCATTATTTTATAGTGTTCTATTTATTAAAAAAATTACTGCAAGATAATATGCCTCATTATAATGGTAGCAGCTTCATGTGTAAGTGCATGGTGCACAAATGACAGAGGCAGGAGACTGGAAGCAAACCTTGGGTCAACAAGCTTTCCTCTATTCTGCAGTGGAGTCAATCCATCAGGCACTGGAGGGCTCATTTTCTGGGTATAGAGATGGGCCCCTGGGTTATAGAAGGAGTCTGGGTTTCATAGTTTACAATGAGGGTGCATAAATCACTGGAGACAGCAGATGTACCTTTCCAACAATCAGGGATTTAATTGTATAAGTTAAATGATTAACTCAGGAAGGCAGTTGTAACAAGTTTGAAACTCATTGTCACAGAGAAGAGCCCACAACTTGGTGTTCACTGCTTATCTTCCTTCCTCTGGGACCCATTGTTACCTAGAACTTTACTATTTGCTTTTATTCTTCCTGAATTCATTTGCAATGGGAAAGGGTAAAAGTCTAGGGCCCAGCGTTTCAGTATTTGCTTCCTTCCTTCAGGACCCACTGTGGTTGAGAAGGAGTGAATGTTTTCTTTTGTTGGAGGTGCTAGGGATGAACCTGGGAAGGAATGAAAGTTTGCTTTTTCCCTTGGGGCCCACTGTTACTGGAAAAGGATGTACTGGAAGAAGTTTAATGTTTGGATGATTTTCCCTCTCTCTCAGGTCACATTGTCCTTCCATTTTTCCTGGGGAGCTGTCTTACAGGAATATTATTTTTCTTAACCCTCTATCATGTATCTTCTGTTTATCATGTCTCTTGATTTCATCAAGAGGGTCACATTAATTGAATGACCTAGACCATCCAGGTCTGAATAAATATACTCTATGATGTTTGCACAACAGTCAAATTGCCTAAAGATGCATTGCTCAGAAATATCCCTTTGGTTAAGTGGTACATGACTTTATGTTTACATAAACATAAATATAAGCTTCCTTTTGGTGAATTGTATCATATAATAATACTTTTTTCTTTAAAGTTGCTTTTTGTTTTTAGTGCTAATGATTGAACTTAGGGCCTCACCCATGCTAGATAAACACTACTGAACTACACCCCCAGCCCTTAAAATTTATTTTAAAAAGTATTCAAAATGGAATAATTTCATTCTAGGGTACTCAGAATAGTCTTGGAGGTGGCAGATAGATCAGATTCCAGGTATGTCTGACCCTGGTACTTGGACGACACTGTTTCCCAGGATGCAAGCTAACTTCTTGGGATAATCCAAATCATCACTTCTTGGAACAACCCAAATCATCACTTCTTGGAACAGTGTTTGTTCTTTTCTGCAAAACTGCTGAGCTGAAACATTCCTCTCTCTTTCTGTGAAACTGCCAAGTGACTGTTAATAATTGTTCAATCCTGAACTAACTAGAGAACTTACCCTTTTGCCAACACCCACCCAAAATTCTGACAAAAAATTGATAACAACACTTTACCTTTATTCCACTTTCTTTTTTGTGGTTTTGTGATTTAAAGACCACTTCCATTTTGTAAACCTTTGGAGCCCAGACCCAAGATTGCTTGAATCTTGTGTTCCCAAGTTGCATACTTTACAAACCTGAAATAAACATCTTTCTTCTTTGTTCTCAACAAGGCTGAATTAAATAGAGGGTTAACATATTAAAATATATTTCTTGTAAGAAGCATATAGTTATGTTTAAATCTAATATGACAGTCTTTTAAATGACATGGGAAGATAGTTGTAGGATTCTCAGAGTTTTGTTTTCTGAGTTTTCTCCGTCTGAGAATCCTGACTTCTCGGATTTTTTTTCTCCTTGTCCCCTTCTCTTTACCCTTGCAAAATATAAGTTTTTCAGTTTTTTTTCTTGTTCTTGTTCTTGTATTCTGCATGCATTTCAGTTTTTCTTTTTCTTTTTCTTTCTTTTTTTTTTCTGTAGGCTAAGAATTAGTAAATACCCCGAGGGAATGTTGACTTGTCTCTATTGGGTTCCTCTTCTTTTGAAATTTTGTAGCTTTAAGTGCTGTTTGCTTCAGTATCTCTCCAATGCCTCCAGACAGGTTTTCCCTCTGTGCTTTATTTGAATTTTTAAGTTGTTTGTAGTAGGATTATTAGAGTGCCACTGCTAAAAATGAATATGGGTGTTCTGAACCTGGAGGCCCCCAGATGGACTGTTGACCTGTAAGAAGTGGGATAATTTTCCTAAGTTACTTCCAAGAAGCTGACTATTGGGGCACCCATCTGTAAATATAAGTATACAGTGTGTTTCTCATCATGATTTTAAACAAGCCCATCCTTTAAAACCATTGAGATGAACCACATTTGGATATTGCTTCAATCTCCATCCTTCAGATTAGTGCTAGAGTGTGTGGAGTAAAGCAGGATGAATCCCTAAGACCTTTGATCTTCTTTACTTAAATACTAAAATACTAACAAAGCAAATTACGACTGTTACTTATACCATTGGGCTATTGCAATTAGCTTAATGAGTGGCTATTAATGGGGCCCTGAATATGGCTTTGCAGTGCATTTTTGTGGTATTAATATCGCCTCACTAGCAACATATGGCCACTCAAAAGAGACAGGTAAAGGAATATCTGCATAATTTCTATGACCCATAGGGGTTGCTATTTCATGGCAGTATTTTACTACTGGAGCATATTACAGAAATACTACAGGGAGTTCAGCAAGAGAAACCATAACGAAGGTAAGAAATAAAGAAGTTAATGATAATATTGATTTATGGTTTTTCTCCTAAATCCTACTTATTATTTGTGTTGAAAAGTGTGGTGGCATCTTTGCGTGACTAATGAAAATAGCTGAAGGATGCTATATTATAAGCGTTCACTTGTTTCACTCCTATACACACAATGAACATAAAAGAAATAATTACCATAAATTTATGGTAACTTCATAACATGAAAGCAAGGTGCCAAATTAAACTACCAGAAGAAACAAACAAACAAAGCAGTGTCATTGACAATGTTGAAAGTTAGTTGAGTCCTTTGATCCTTGGAAGCAAATAAAATTTGAGAAATCTCCCCATCAGTTTGTGTTCTGAGTTGTGGCGGCTGGTCTCAAAGGAATCATCCTATTTTGAAAAAAGATCTTCATCCATCATTTCTCAAGACTCACTTGTCTGTCTGCTCACATAAAATTTAAGATTCTTTTTACAATAGTCTGAATTAAGTTCTTTCCTTAATTATCTGGCACATTTTATCTTTGAAGATAGAAGACTTTAATAAAAATATGATTTGATGCATGTATGATAAATTAGCAGGGTAATATGCAAAAAAAATAGCCCAAACCTCTAGTTATTTAGGAAATTACAAATGAAAGTGCCAAAAGAATACAATTCAAAGGCATCATTTACATGGGAGAAAAGTTAGTTATCTAAATGATTAAGCTGAAATGTTTTCAATAAAACAGTATAAAAGGAAAAAGAGAAAGAAGTATGTAAGAAAAGTGAAATTAATGCATAGAATGTCTGCAGGAAGTTTCAGTTAGTAGTTGTGCAGGAAGAACTGTAAGAATGGAGGAAAGGCAAATTTCAAAAAATTGATTATTGACATGTTTGGAGAACTGAGAAAAATGATTTCAGATCCAAAAGTTTTACAAGTGCCAAGGTGATATATCTTGGGAAAAAAAAAAAATATATTCCCATCTTGAGCCACCCTAGTAGAATGTGTGGTACATGAGAAAATCCTAAATCACTTCGGAATGGAAAATCTTTTTTTTTTTTTTAATTGGTTGTTCAAAACATTACAAAGCTCATGATATATCATCTTTCATACATTTGACTCAAGTGGGTTATGAACTCCCATTTTTACCCCAAATACAAATTGCAGAATCACATCGGTTACACACTCACATTTTTATATAATGGCATATTAGTGACTGTTGTATTCTGCTACCTTTCCTATCCCCTACTATCCCCCCTCCCCTCCCCTCCCATCTTCCCTCTCTACCTCATCTGCTGTTGTTCAATTCTCTCCCTTGTTCCCCCCGCCCTTTCCCCTCACAACCTCTTATATGTAATTTTGTGTAACATTGAGGGTCTCCTACCATTTCCATATGATTTCCCTTCTCTCTCCCTTTCTCTCCCCCCACTCCTCTCTGTTTAATGTTAATCTTTTCCTCATGCTCTTCCTCCCTGTTCTGTTCTTAGTTGCTCTCTTTATATCAAAGAAGACATTTGGCATTTGTTTTTTATGGATTGGCTAGCTTCGCTTAGCATAATCTGCACTAATGCCATCCATTTCCTTGCAAATTCCATGATTTTGTCATTTTTTATTGCTGCGTAATACTCCATTGTGTATAAATGCCACATTTTTTTTTTTTATCCATTCATCTATTGAAGGGCATCTAGGTTGGTTCCATAGTCTAGCTATTGTGAATTGTGCCGCTATGATCATTGATGTGGCAGTATCCCTATAGTATGCTCTTTTAAGATCCTCAGGGAATAGTCGGAGAAGGGCAATAGCTGGGTCAAATGGTGGATTCATTCCCAGCTTTCCCAGGAATCTCCATACTGCTTTCCAAATTGGCCTCACCAATTTGCAGTCCTACCAGCAATGTACAAGTGTACCCTTTTCCCCACATCCTTGCCAACACTTATTGTTATTTGACTTCATAATGGCTGCCAATCTTACTGGAGTGAGATGGTATCTTAGGGTGGTTTTGATTTGCATTTCTCTGACTGCTAGAGATGGTGAGCATTTTTTCATGTACTTGTTGATTGATTGTATGTCCTCCTCTGAGAAGTGTCTGTTCAGGTCCTTAGACCATTTGTTGATTGGGTTATTTGCTATCTTATTGTTTAATTTTTTGAGTTCTTTATATATTCTGGATATTAGGGCTCTATCTGAAGTGTGAGGGGTAAAAATTTGTTCCCAGGATGTAGGCTCCCTATTTACCTCTCTTATTGTTTCTCTTGCTGAGAAAAAACTTTTTAGTTTAAGTAGGTCCCATTTGTTGATTCTTGTTATTAACTCTTGGGCTATGGGTGTCCTATTAAGGAATTTGGAGCCTGACCCCACAGTATGTAGATCAGAGCCAACTTTTTCTTCTATCAGACGCAGTGTCTCTGATTTGATATCTAGCTCCTTGATCCATTTTGAGTTAACTTTTGTGCATGGCGAGAGAAAGGGATTCAGTTTCATTTTGTTGCATATGGATTTCCAATTTCGGAATGGAAAATCTTGAACAATTTACTTAGTAAGGTGAAAAGAAAGCAAGGAACCAGGAGATGGGCAATGGAGAAATGAAAGAGAACAGGCAGAGATGGAGATCAGGCAAACAAACACAGGAGAGTTGATTTGTCAGAGATGACTAAAGGCACATCTCTCCACAGATGGAGAGAGGCAACACAGACTTGAGTTCTGGGGCTTTTATGGGGGAGGCTCAGGGAGTAGTGATTAAGTATGTGGTTGGTAGCCTTTAGGTGGGAAAGAATGCTGTGGTTAAGGGTGGGGCTGGTATGAGGGAGTGGTAATATGCCCTTGGGCAGAAAAGAACCCAGCAGTGAGGGGTTGGTTTGGTATTAGGGTATGGTGAGCCTTTCCCTGAAAGGCTCTTGGGCAGTAAAATGGTGGCTGTCACTTAGGATAGCCACCAAGATGCTAAGCAAAGACCATACATAAGGAGGCACAGAATACCATCAGTTACTTAAGTGCATACATATGCCATCAAACAATAATGTTAGTTAACAAAGCACACTCTTTATTCCAAGTTCTTCGTGCATATTTTGTCATTGAATTGTATTATCCTGGTGTAGGGGGTATTTGTTATTAGCCTTATTTTATAGGAAAGGAAGTTTCTACATAATAACATTAAGTACAGCTGATGAGTGGAAGGCAGAGAAACAAATCCAAGAAGGCTATTTCTAGCCTCTATACTTTGGACTGCCTGGAGGAAAATGCATTCATGTAGATGAAACTATCATTCAAAAGTGAGGGCAAAATAAATAGTTTTAGACCTGCCAGGACTCAGATGTTTTTTTCCTTGATGAAATCACAAAAGAAGAGGATGTAGATACAAAGAAAAGGCGAAAGGATTGAACTCTGTCAATTCTAATGTTTAGAGTTTGGGTCAATGCTCCATCAAAAAGAAACAGAAACAGTGGTCGCAAGGAGGAGAGTGGAGCTCCAGACACAAGTAAAGAAAGTATTGCAAGAAAAAGGAAAAATACAAAAATAGAAAACGCTCCTGCTAGGTTGAAAGTGAGGAGGATAAACATGTAAGGTCTGGATTTGGTAATGTGGAAAAGTGGATGAAGACAAAAACCTGCATGCAGTGGAGTTTTGGAGGAATGGGAATGGAGGCTTGAGGTAGAGCAGGTATCCATGCTCCTTGACTACAGGTCCACTGTGATCATACGGACCCAGACATGGCACAGAGACCAAGTCCAACTTGGCAAAAGATCTAAACTTAAATTGCAATATTTGAAAACCGCCCCCAAAAGTATATAGGAATATCTTTATATCTTACAGGGAGAGCTTCTTGAGCAAAGAACAAAATTAAGAAACTAGACTCCACAAAAAGTTAAAACAGTTTCAAACATAGGCTAAAAAACAAACAAACAAACAATAGACTGGTGAAAGTATTTTCCATTAATAAAGGAGGGAAATATTTCAATTTTAGCAAAAGAAAAAAGAATATCAAAGCTTTGGATAATTCAAAAAAGTAATTTAAAATTGAAAAACCAATTTAAAGAAGATGAAATACAAATAAGCAATACATATACAAAAATAAATTTAATATACAGGAAAGAAGGGGAATGCAAATTAATAAAATTGAATACTTCCTTGTCCATTTCTTCTGAGAAAATGTAAACACTTTAAAATATGCTAAATTAGGATGATGTTGGAAAAATAATTATTCTCATATACTGTTGAAGGAATGTGGATCAATTTTGGAGCCACTTTTACAAATCTCTGTCAAAATTTAGTTGATAGTATAAAGATTAAAATTTAGTTTTGCATACATTATGTTTCTTGTGAAAAATGACACATGTACAGGAATATTTATTTATAATAGAGAAAAAAACAAGTAAAAACAAAACAAATGCCAATCTATGGTGGCACAGTTAAGTATATTATGTGGTATTATGCAACTTTAAAGAAAATAAATATTTTCTTCATGGAAATATAAATTATTATGAAAATAGGAAGTAACCTTCAATATTAAGTGTGAAAAATCAAGTTGTAATTTTACTTATTAATCTAATTAGATTTTTAAAAAGGTACATAATTATTAGCCAGACTCAGAAAGTCAAGGGTTGTATGTTTTACCTTATATGCTAGAGCGAAATAATGATTTTTTTAAAAACAGAATTTCATGAAAATGGAAGGGAGAACAGTAGAGCAGGAAAGGGGAGGAGCAGCAGAATGAAATTTACCAAAGTATGCTGTGAACATGTATGAATACATTACAATGAATTTTACTTTATTTATAACTAATACACCAACTTGAAAAAAAATTAATAGAAGGAACACCAGTAGAATAAAGAAAGGAAATTGGGGAAGGGAAGTACAGAGGGAAAGTGGTAGTAACTAGGTATTGAAATGGAGCAAATTCTGTTATATGCATTTATGAATATATCAAAATGAACTCCACAGTCATATAAACCTATAATGTACTAATAAAATCATAAATTATAAGAAGAGACATAATAGCTATTATGACCTAAATATTTGTGTCCTGTCAAAATTCACATATGATTATAATCCCTGATGCAGTAGTATCAAGAGGTGGAATATTTGTCAGGTGAGGGTTCTGCTTTCAAGAATGGGCTTAGGACCCACATTCATGTACTGAGGGACTTTGCTTGCCCCTTCCACCATGTGAGGACACAGATAGAAGTCACCATTTATAAAGCAGAGTGAGTCTTCCCCAGATACCAAATACCCTGGTGTCCTGACCTTGGACTTCCCAGCCTCCAGAACTGTGAGCAGTGAATTCTGTTGTTTATAGCTCACAACAACCTGAAGAAGACTAAGAAATTTGCCCACTGAAGATGCATAAAAGAAAGTTTGAAAATCTACATCAAAAATGTTTGAAGTCTGAGGTTTGGGCTTAGGATGTGGAGGAAGAGTAATGTACCACCATCCCTTTCTACTCCATTGAATCCTTGTTTGTACGGAATGGTGGTACATCACCGTTTGAAGTTTGTAATGAGTAGTGCTGAATTTTAAAGGAATGAAATTTATTTTTTATTTTAAAAAAGAGATAAAGAAAAATAACTATATTTTCACATGACAGAATATACCAAAACCAATTATGCATGGATTTTGAGTTTCTCAAAATTAAAAGAATCATTATAAAAAAACCCTGAAAAACATCACTTCTTGTTTAATCTGAATGTTTGCATAAAATATGCATGACTATTTTGATATATGCACATGAAATTAGACACATATGGAAAATATGTGAGTGGCTAGTTCCGGAATGACATTTTCTACTTCTATATATTTCTGAAAACTTTCTTTCTTTTTTTTTTTTTCAAAGAACAGTGATTATGTTTTATAATGGGGTGAAAACTGAATCAACTTCATCTTATGTAATTGTTATGTAAGTTCTAAGAGACTCTGGCTTTGCATGAGCGTGTATGCCTTTTTCAGTTTGACTAAGAACAGAACAAAGAGTGCAACATAACAGATAGAATGGATTTTCCTTGCACATACCCGTGTTTACTTTGACATTATTAGATTAAATAATAAGAACCTGAACAGGGAAATTGAATATTGATTATTTGCCTCTTTGGTATTTAGCTGTGTGAGAAGGGGCACTGGGGAGGGAACTGTGGCTTGGTTATCAACTTCGCAGAGCCTAGTAAGTTTATTTTTAGGTTCTGAACATTTCTTTGAATTTTTTTGGCTTTTCCACCTTGGAATTGCATTGGCCTTGTGGAAAGGTAGTGTAGTCCCCAATGCATTTGACTGAGTCCCTGGCTTGTGGGGAGAAGCCAGGTGCCACATCACTAAGGAGATAATAGGCATTTTGTTTCAATTGTCTGTATTTAGGAACTTCCAGTCAAGTGGAGGGAAAGCTGGCTCCAGGTTCATGGCATGATTTTCCTGATCATGATCCTTTCATGTGAATAGAAACAAGTTGACCTTGTCTCTTCATCAGAATACAAACAAATGCAGGTGTTCCAAGTTCAATGTTGGGTACCCTAGCAGAGAATAGAGGACAGTTAAACAATAGCTTAATTACAATTCTAATAAGAACTGCAAAGTAGAATTTTGTTATGGACTGAATTGTGTTTCCCTCCACAATAATATGTTAAAGTCTTGGACTCTTATACCTCAGAATATGATTGTTTGAAGATAGGGTCTTTAAGGGGATAAAGTTAAAATTGGCCACTAGAGTTGACCATAATGCAATCTGATTGGTGTCCTTATAAGAAGAGGAAATTAGAACATGCAGAGAGACACCAGGGATGCTCAAACACTGAGAAAAGATCATCTGTAAACCAAGGAGAGAGACCTTAGGAGAAACCAAACCTGCTGACAACTGAACTTGGACTTCCAGCTTCCAGAGATGTAAAAAAAAAAAAATAAATGTCTGTATTTAATAGACTTGATCTATGGATTTTTGTTTTGGATCACTAGAAAACTAAAACAAAGTTGAAGGGGCTCTTAGAAAGTATAGTGGACAAAGGTGACTTATAAGATGCAAAGAGAGGGTTTTAATCCCTGATCTGAAGAATGGGTATTAATTAACTATGGTGGTCTGGTGAAAGCAGTTGATAAAGAAGATACCCAAGAGAAGTCAGAAGAAATTAAACAGGACATTCATGTGATCTTTTCTGTAGTTAGAGAAGTAAACAGCTACAAAATGACAACCAACAAGGAAGTTGTTCTAACAAGACAGTTTTTGTGTTGCTATAATTGATGCTGTGTAATGTCTAAAGCAAGAGTTTACTATTCTGATAGCTGGAAAGTCCCAACAGCATAGAACCAACATCTGCCAAGGGCTGCTCTGAGTTCATTACATGGTATAGAAGTAGAAATACAAATAGCCACTTACAGAAAAGACTAAATATGTGATCCCTCTCAATTTATAGTGCCTGCTCTCATAAGAACCAATCAGTCCTGTAAGAATTTTTCCTTTCTGAGTGTCGTATCTCCATGATCTAATCACTTTCCATTAGGTCTGACTTCTTACAGATCCACTACCAAATTTCAACACCATATTGAGGACCAAGCATCTAGCAAATGAAAATTTTTGAGGGACACACTGAACCCATACCGTAGCAGAAAATGAGCAGAAGTGCACTGATGTTGGGGAGCACAACAAGAAGGTCAGCAGTGGTCAGCAGCAAAGCAACTTGAAGTTGGGAGGAGTACTAAGATATCGGAGGTGCTTGTTCACCCTAATTAACAAGTCTGAAGTGGAATCCAAATTTAAATAGCCCAAAGAGAGAATGGATGTTGTACTATTAGAAGGTTCCTTTAAGAAGTTTGTCTCTGAATGCCTGAATAGGCAGGGGAAGTTGGAATGGTGACCATATTTAGAGGGATGCTTATGTAGTTTTGGAATTCTCTGCCTTAGTTTTCAGCATTTGGAAACAGCAACATCAACTGGGAACTTGTTAAAATGCCAGTTCTGGAGCACTACCTGACCTAATGATCAGAACATCTTGGGCATAGCCTAGAGAACCACTGTTTTAGAATATTCTTTAAGGTTAATGGAGATAGAATATAGCCAGAGAAAGTTCTCATAAGAGATGGAGTTTCCTTCTCAATTTTCAATGCTTTTGTTAACTTATTTATGTCCAATTAAAAAAGAGAATGGAAATGTGCCAATATGCCTTTATACTTCCACCTGTACTAGAAACACTAGTGAGTAAATCTAAAATATATGAAACTTCATGTCATAACATCATGGGAAAATTTTGTGAGGTTGCTGCTTTAAGGTGTATTAAAAGTTTAATTTTTCTTTCTTTCTTTTTTTTTGGTGTGTTTATTCTTCTCTATTCACTTCAATCCTTCACTTTCACTGATTTAATGTGACGTTGTTATGTGCACTCAGTTTGAAGATATATTACTTTGGCTTTTATAACTTCTCTCTGCTTTTTTACATACAGCAATTTTGCCCTTAAGCAATTGTGTAAAGCTTTCAATTTTAAACTCTGAAATATATATCTCATTTAGATTATATTCATTTGTTCATCATCCTTTCCAAGCCCTTTAATAATTTATAATTTTTGAAATTTGAGAATTAACCATTTATATATTTTATGGCGTTTTTTTCTCATTCACTTGTATTTGACATATTTCTGAAATCAGAAATGATGTCTTCTTTGTCCGTATTACATTTTGTAATCACCAATGAATGGGAATGAGAGCAAAGGATACAGAGATGCTGCAGGCCCCTGTCTATTGTGTACAGAGCTTAGCAGGTAATCCTGGTCAATAACTTTTAGCCTTTGTGAGTGTGACTACAACCAACACTGACAATGGCACTCTCACCAGAACTCTGCTCTGCACAGCATTTTCATTATTGATTGACTTGTTCACTCTTTCAAACTCTAGTCAGTTTTTGATTATGCGAACTTGATTGTGTTAGGTTTATAGGTCTCATGCACAAAAAAATCCCCTCTTTTGTTATTTTCTTTCTTAGTAAGAACTATAAAATAACCATAATCTTTTCCTAGTGTATTCAAAATACTCGGCTTGAAAACGTACTTAAATTCTAGAAAGCTTTATAAAAATTTAAATTACAATGGCACTGTCTTTTGTGCTTGTCATTATCTTTCCTAGGCTTTGTCACTTCCATGGCAACACACACTGTATTTTACTTTGTGTTTAAAAATTATTTATGCTGAGCCATAAACTAGTTTTTTTTATGAATATTCAACAAAGCCTTCCAAGTGGTAAAATGTTCCACTCCTTGTCTGAAATCCTTCCCACACACAAGTTCTAAATTAATCCTTTCAAGTTCAGCTCTGCTCATGTCACTCCCCTGCTCAAAATCCATCAATGACTCCCATGGATGAACAAGTAGGGGGCACAGTCATTGAGCTGAATTCCTCATCCTTACCCTTGACAGTCCTGTCTTGACCTGCTTTTACTTCCTCACATATAACCTGCTAACGTACATCTGAGGATGCTTTGCCCATAAACCACAGAGGGCAAATTAAAAGTTGCATAAGCAATAAAGACATTATTATATAACTCAAAGGAAGTATGGAAGTAACAGGACAATGCTTGTTTAATTAAAAATCTCAGTATCATTTTGGTCCCAGGACACAATCTCTGCAGTTACCTTGATAGTCCCCTAGCAGTCTTGAGATGGTGGTTTCTCTTCAAATTGTCACTCACTTAAAGAAGAGAAAGAATTCCCATCTGATGTCTACCAGAAATGAGAGAATCCTTCCTGAGGCCTTCCGGCAAACTTTCCTTAATATCTGTCAGACAGCATGTATATCACACAAACCACATGCCTAGACCAGAATTGACCTGTGTTGACAAATAAGCAGCCCTGACAGAGGATTCCAGCTTCCCATAGAAGACACGATTGCTGACAGGATGAAGGAAAGCAGGGCCCCAAAAGAGAGGTGTCTATCAATAGCTTGTACTAGTCAACCATGCCCTCCAAGCAACTAAGCTGCTCATTTTTAAAGTTAAGATTTAAGAATTATTCATTTTGTTGTTGTTATGACAATTGCATGCAAGGGAACATGCCTGAAAAAGGCTTTATAATATATACTATATATTTATTTTTTTTTAAATCATATTCCAGTCCCTGAGATGTTCAAATGCTCTTGTCTCAAGTTTGTTTGTTCTGATCTCCTTTTGCCAATATCAAAGCATCTTCAGAGAATTAACCTTCTGCACCCTTTTTCCAAGGACTGGACTTTTTTATCACTGATCAATTCTACAAGTGATCCTCGTGCTTTTCAACAAAGAAAAAGCATCCATGCAAACAGATGAAGATCAGGCTGGACCTTCTTTTTGCAGATTTCAGCGTTCATTATACTCACTATTTTATAATTCACCCAGGTCACTCACTCATTATTCCTTATATAATTGCTCAATCCCTTCTCCCTGGATTGCAGTTGTTTTCATCCTTCTCTTCCTAAATCCAAGTGTGTATTTGATTCATCTAGTTAAATAATGCCTTCTTTATTAAGTCTGAATATGATAAAATAGTACATAAAAGAGTGGATTTTAGGGAATGATTAATGAGTTGGACTTTTTTGCTCACAAATAAAAGCATAAGTGAAATTTTTATAGATTTATTTATATTTTTGAAGTAAATTAATTATAAGTACATTTCTAAGGGCAGGCATTTGTTTTTAACTTATTTATTCATATGTGTAGAAACATTAATTTTATAAATGCATTAATGAGAGAAAATATACAAGTTTATACATACTTGACAAAAATAACTCTTGAATATTCTTAATGAATACATCTCTGGAAGTGTTTTCTTCTTATGAGCTGTTAAAGTATTTGCTATATATTGAACATAGAGAGTCATTCACAGAAAGGAAATGTGGTACTAGCCAAATAAACTGCTTGCATTATTTACAGTTAGCATTAATTATTTATCTTCTAGTTTAATTGATTTAAACTATACCAAGGGATAAAACATAAGAGCTTTTTTTTGGTGTAGGTTTAGTGCTTGAAAATTTAATCTCTTGAGTACTGTAATAAATGGACTTCTTTTTCCAATTATTCTATCTCTAATAAATGCAATTTGAGAGAGATCTGTATATTATCTTAGTAAATGTTTATATATTTGAAATGCCATGCAAAACACACATAATTTAAATTGTTAATCTATGATATCACTGAATGACTGAATATGGACCCATCCATTAATCTGAATAAAATTGAATATAATGCCTATTTATTCTCCTTTACTGGATAGCTTTTATTTTCCAAGAAATTATGTGTTGTTTGCTTACTTGTCTTATTTTCACTCTTTCTATCCTGCTTATAAGTGGCATATTTCTTTGAAACAACTTTAAATTTGAGAAATTTGGTAATATATGTAACTTTTTAAAAAATATTTTTTAGTTGCCAATGGATTTTTCACTTCATTTGTTTATTTATATGTGGTGCTGAGGATCGTACCTAGGGCCTCACACATACCAGGAAAGTGCTCTACACTAAGCCACAACCCCAGTCCCATATATAACATTTTAAAATGATCTCCTTAAAAATTCTAGGCAAGAACAAATGAAATTTATTCATTTTATATTTTTAAATTAAATCATCTTCAATTTGTATAAGTTGTGATGTTTCTGCAAAATTTTAATAGATACTCAATATCAGATACTATGATATTTTTTGTAAACTTCACTATGTTAATAATCTGAAGAAAGGTAATGTGTATTTTTGACTTCCTCCCAAATTTTGTCTTCCTAACTAACATGTCACCCACAAACCCAAATGATCCAATGGTCATTTTTAATCATTTATATATACTAAGTTCATATACTTGAATATGTCCATCCAGTGGTTTATGATCTATAAAGATTTTTAATACAGAAAACCTCTGCAAATGGATTTATTTACAAGCTCTTTGCTATTCTAGAAAGTTCCTCATCTTAGTATGTACTCTCCTAGAAGTGCCCCAGTAATCTCCAGCTAACAGATTGCCTTGAACTTGCCTTGCCTCTTCTCATATAACACAACCCAGGGAGTCTTCCTGAGGTAAGAAACCAATTTGCTCCTCTGTGAATCTGTACAATGTTTGGAACTCTTCTGAGCTAAGAGTGAAACTTCTGGGCTGACAAGGTATTCATGTGCACATTCAGACACACACACATTCTTATAAGAGCAAAAATAAAAATCGCCATGGTAAATAAAATGATAACATAATTTGTTAGGAGAATAGATTATAAATATATAAAATTAACAAGATTCATTTGCTGTATCCATATAAGTTGAAGAAACTTTTTCTAAATTATTTTTTTAGAATGGAGCCCCTGACCAGGTCTACCTTTGGCAGATGTCTTCTATAAAGAAAAATAGTGTGTTATCCTAGAATAGCACTTTCTCTTGGGGAAAGTGCTTTGATGAGAAAAACACTCAAGCAGCATTCCAGGGAGCTGAACTGGGAACCATTAAGCAACACTGGTCTGGACTCTGGTTTTAGTTCCCTTGATAATCATTCTTATTTTCTCCTCTTTGTTTTTGGGAAAGACAGTTATCATGGTTCTTTTATCCTTCTCCTGGTGATACCATACATCTTTTCTCTTAAATCATCTCCTAGCTTCCATTGACAAAGATCAGAAGATTATATCCTCAGCAGCGATTCATCAAATCTGTGAATTTTTGTGCTCTAGTGGATGTAGAGTGAGGTATATTTAGATCTACGCCACATCTAAGATCTATGTGGATATTTTTCCACTATTAATGGACAAATATTGCAAATGATTGGCTACCAAGAATCCAAAAAAAAATATGGCAAAACTCTTGACTGGAAATTCCATTTTTAATTATCTCTGTATTGCCAGTTGAGATTCTAGATTTTATTCAATTGTGACAATTCTGCTGCTTCTGTCAGGGTATGCATTTTAACAAATGTGGCCCGACTGGCAAGTATTAGTCACAAATACCACATTGGACAGGTACTTTTTCCATACAGAGCTCAAAGATTTACTTCTTTTAGCTCAGCTTGTGATGTCTCATGGTCTGAGTCTCAAGATAGGTGCTGTGGCACCACACACTTCTTTTTGATAGTATTTATAGCACTTTTAAAATTAATATTTCTATAATGAATCATCTAGGAACTCCATAAAAGCAGAGAATATACCCCTTTTTAAAATACCATTGTTTGTTTAGTACCTTGTAAACATTCGAGTAAAAAATATATCTGTGAATATGTGAATGATGTAACATTTAAGTGTTTTGTTATAAATTTTAGAGACTATGGTAACATTTCAAAGCCAGTGCTCTAAATTCTCAAATTTCCCCAACTATGCAGTCATATTTTAAACATTTGATTACTAGTCTAGATTCCTTTGATTTACAATAACCCAAATGGAGATATCTCAAAATGCCAACGATCATACTAAATTTTCTTAATTATAAGAATCTGTGAACTCTTCAATAAGTAGGGAATATTTGAACTCTAGGGGCTATTGGGTTGTATTTAAGATAATTCATTTAGAACAACTTACTGAATAAATTATTTCATATGACCCTCCCCTTACACTAAGATAAACATTAATATATCCTTAATTTTGTAAAGTAGTAGCTCTAAATTTTGCAGACTTCCTGCCCTATATAGTGATGTTTTTAAAAACATGGAGTAAAAAGGGAATATAGTTGTGTTTAGTCTCATATATCAAATGTAACACACTGAAAAATACTGGTACATTATACCAGATTTTTTTAGAGGAGAGTTGATAGTGCATTCAACTGGACCCACCATTCATTATTTTAATGAAGATTAATAACATTTTATATGGAGTAAAGTGGCATAGTCATTGAATTAATGGAGTACTCTCCCTAAGATCACTGATAAAAATACCATATCACTTTTCAATTGTTTAGTTTCTTTTAACCATCTTTCATGTTTCTGGCTACATAAAAATTGAAATGTTATTTGTTGAATAGAGCAGTTAAATGCTACTGATATTTCTCCAATGCAAGGAATAATTTGAAATTATCAATCTTTTCTTAAACTAGCAATTGCAAGTGTGGAAGTAAAATAAATATGTCCCTGAATATATAAGAGATGAAACATGTCCTTTCCTTCCCTCATAATCAAAAGGACTTGATAGAAACCATTCTTCAGAAGTTAATATTATTAAGCTGAGATAGAATAGTGACATGATCATCAACAACTTTCTCTCATTTCCTCTGAACTGGCAACAAATGAAACTTTGATACTTTGTGAAAGAGGTTAATTAAGTGACAATCATGATTTAAGCATAAATGAGGAAGAAGAGAAAGGGAAAGGGAAGAATTAAAAAGGAGCCGAGGCAGTCTTCTGAATCAAGAGATCATTCTACATGTACAAGTATCCATATGAGCACATGCCTACAATACAAATGAAATAGCAAGCAACACAACTTGGGAAAGGGCAAAAAAATCATTGGCTTTTATGTAGTTATTGTTTTGAGGACAAACAATGAATTGTGACTAAGTCATCTGAATAAAACTCTGGTTCATTCTAAAATGTTAATCTATTTTGGGGATCATGAAAAATAAAATCATAATAATTCCCTCTTTCATGAATAAATAAATCTTTGAAAATCTGCTTTTATATGATACGTAAAGGAGTTTCTTTTTCCTAGAAACTATGTTGATCCAGATATGCAAGAGTTTTAGGAGCAAATAATTTGGTACTCTTGTTCTGATATTTCATTGGCAGACAGGAAGAAGCTGATATTGCGTTCATATGAGCTGAGTCCCTCATTCTATGTGTGAATTCCACATGCCTAGAGTATCTTCTTTTTCAGCTTCACCCAACCAGGTTCTAGGGCACAAGGGCATCACTGATAGTGTGGAATTGAATACAGAACTCAAAGCAAGAAAGAAAGGGTATACATTTAACATTGCATGAAAATGCCCATTAGGTTCCTTTCTTCCCCAAAATTGCTCCTTTTGATTTCTCAGCTACCAGTTCTGCCATTTTTCTACTTCCAAATTCAGCAAAAGTCTTTAACGTGTTCTAAATTCTTCTCTTTCATTTCCTGGAAACATCTATGAAGATGATTTTCTTTTCCTATCCAATTAAGTTCAGTTTAAATTGGATCAGTCAGTGGCTCTAAATTTTGCAGACTTTCCTGCCCTATATAGTGATGTTTTAAAAACATGGAGTAAAAAGGGAATATAGGATTATGCACGTGAAGCCAAAGAATTCATCCTTTATTAATGGCTAACATTCTGAGTAGGCAAAGGAGATTCTAAATGCAAAAAAAAAAAAAAAAAAAAAAAACATATTCAGTTGAAGTATGTGAAATAGCCATGTGCAATTGATTTTGACCTATAGAAATAGCAACTTCATTTGAGTTTAAACTTTCACTTGAAAAAAATGTGTTACACATTTTTTTCAAGTGAAAGTTTAAACTCAAATAATGAGCTTGTTTTAGTCAGTCTTTTTTTTTTTTTTCTTCTGTGACTAAAAGACCTCACAAGGACAATCATAGAAAGAAAAGTTTATTTGGGAGCTCATGGTTTTGGTGATCTTAGTCTATAGGTATTTTTACCTATAGACTATTTTTGCCTGCTTCATTCTTCTGAGTTCCAGGTGAGGTAGAACATCATGGCAGAAGACTGTGGTGTAGGGGAGGAGTTTACATGATGATCAGGAAGCAGAGAGAGAAAGATCTGTGCTTTAAAAAGAGAAAATACAAACACGAAAGCATGGTCTTCAAGGATTCACCTCCTCCAGGTATATCCTACCTGCCTACAGTTACCATCCAGTTAATCCTCATCAGAGATTAACACACTGGTTAGATTAAGACTCTCATAACCCAATCATTTCACCTCTAAACCTTCTTGCATTATCTCACTCTTAGCTTTTGGAGAACACCCAATATCTAAACCATAACAGAACGTATCGAATGCACTAAGCCAGAGTGGAGCTGATAACACATTGTCAGTGCTTTAACATATACAGAATTGACTTTAGGAAGTTTGAGTTGCCTTGAATTATTATCAGTGTTTCAGGATGCCTTCAGATATTGGCATTCAAGTGGGATTTACAGATAGGGGAAAACTTAAGCTCTTCTCCTGACAGCAATTGAAATGAACACAAAAATAGAAAAAGCAGGGCCGACTATATCTATGCTGAAAGCTGGGAGCTTTGTTCAAAGGCAAGATAAGATGTGCATTTGTCAATACATTTGAGATGATGAAGTTTTGCTAAAAATATAAAAAGAATACAAGTAAAAGAAAACTTGAGTGAATGAATTTTTGTCAAGCGTTTCACTTTATTTCACTTATTTGTTTGTATGTGGTTCTGAGGATTAAACTCAATGCCTCACCTGTGCTAGGGAAGTGCTCTAACCACTGAGCTATAGCCCTAGTCCCTGGAGCGGCTGATTTTATCTCAGTTTTCCTTCCTGGTGAAGTCATCACATCCTCCATGTTACAAAATCCAGAGGACAGAGTCTTCAACCAATTTGACTTCTCAAAACAGTCCTCAGAATTCAAGACTACTTCCTTTTTGTATTTAAGTAATTTTTTTTCATTTTTTATGGGATCATACTAGTTATACATGACATTAGGATTCATTTTGTCAGAATTAAAATCCATAAAATATAATGTGTCCCCAGTACTTCACATTTCCTTCTCCTCCCCACTTCCCTGTTCCCTTTACTCTTTTCTACTGATCTTTCTGCTGTACACACACACACACACACACACACACACACACACACGGTGGCAGGCTTCACTATAGTATATTCATATATGTATAGGAAAGTTAGGTCAGATTTATTCCTCTGTTTCCTTTCCCTTCTCCCTCTCCCTCAATCCCCTTCTTCTACTCTACCTATCTTTTTTTCTTTTTTATTTTGATGGAATCTCCATACCCATTTCTTTTTTTTCTCTCCCTCTCTTCTCACTCTCTCTTCTTTTAGACTAGCTTCTGCCTGCATATACGAGAAAACATTTGAACATTTGACCTTTGACTTTCTGAGTCTAGTTTTTTTCACTTATGATAGTCTCCAGTTCCATACATTTACCAGCAAATGACATAATTTCATTCTTCTTGATAGCTGAGTAATACTCTAGTATGAATATATACCATATTTTCTGTATCTATTAATCTGTTGTGGGGCACCTAGGTTGGTTCCATAACTTGACTATTATGAATTGTGCTCCTGGAAACATTAATGTGGCTGCATCCATACTGATTTTAGATCTTTGGATATATTAGTTCCATTCCTAGTTTTTTTGAGAAATCTCCACACTGCTTTCCAGAGTGATTGCACTAATTTGCAGTCCTACCAACAGTGTACGAGTGTACCTTTTTCTCCGTATCCTCACCAACACTTATTATTACATTATTATTTGTGTTTGTGATAAAATTCCATTTTGACTGGAAAGAGACAAATCTCAATGTGGTTTTAATTTGCATTTCCTTAATTGCTAGAGATGTTGAACATCTCTTTATATATTTGTTGGTCTTCTATAGTTCTTTTGGTAAGTGTCTGTTTAGTTCTTTTGCTGATTTATTAATTAGATTATTTGGGGTTTTGTTTTGTTTTTGGTGTTAAGCTTTTTGAATTCTTTACATGTTCTGTACATTAATGGTCTGTGTGAGGAATGAGTGGCAAAGATCTCCCGTTCTGTAGGTTCTTGCTTCATACTCTTAATTGCTTCCTTTGTGTTTAGAAGCTTTTAAACTTGATGCCATCCAACTTATTGATTTTAGTTTCATTTCCTGCATTTTAAGGGACTTGTTAAGGAAGTTGGTTCCTGTGACTACATATTGGAGTGTTGGGCAAACATTTTCTTCTAACAGTTGTAGAGTTTCTGTTCTAATTCCTAAGTCTTTGATCTACTTTTGAGTTCCTTGCAGGGTAAAAGATAGAGATCCAGTTTCAATTTTCTACATATGAATTTCTAGTTTCCCAGAGCCTTTTATTTAAAAAGTCTATCTTTTTTTCCAGTGTATGTTTCTGGCATCTTTGTCTAGTATCTGATAACCATACTTATGTGGGTTTGTTTCTTTGAATTTGATTATATTTCATTGATCTTCATGTTTGTTTTGGTGCCAGTACCATGCTGTTTTTATTACTATAACTCTATAGTATAATTTCAGGCCCAGCGGGGTGATTGCCGTGAGCATTAAGTGTTGCTCAGGATTGCTTTGACTGCTATGAGACTCTTCATTTTCCAAATTAATTTTAGAACTGATTATTCTTATTCTGTGAAAAATGTTATTGGTATATTGATGGGGATTGTACTGAATCTGTATATGCTTTGGGTAGTATAGCCATTTTGAAAATGTTAATTTTACCTATCCAAAAACATGGGAGGCCTTTCCATCTACTAACATCTTCTTCAATTTTTTTCTTCAGTGTTCTATAGTTTCATTGTAGAAGTCTTTCACCTCCTTCATTAGATTAATTCCTAGGGTTTTTTTTTTAAAGTTATTATTAAAGGAGTAGTTTTCCTAATTTCATTTTCAGCAGATTATTTTATTATATTATCAAAGTAATACTTAAAAAATATTTTTAAAAAAGCTGCACCTACACCTTTTACCTGACTAGTGAACACTATTTCAAATTCTTTTAGCCATTTCTTCTGCTATATTTTCCTTTATGTTCTCAAATAACAAGTTTATGATGCTCTTTCTTTTTAAAATTTAAACTTTTGACTAAATTTATTGAGTAACTGCCCAAGAAAATGAATATTTTTCTCTTTTTCCATGTTGACAAATAATATTTTATGCACAAAAGTGCATACCAAAGTCTACTCTTTGTAGTTATGTCAATTTTTGGCTAAATCAAGTTCCACTTATATGTATTTATATTTGTATCAATAATAATGTTTGCTAGGTAAGTTGATATTTTCTTTCCTTTCTAAGTTTTTGCTTTCTCTGGAATTAATAATTACCCTTTTAAAATCATTTACTTAGTTTGCTAGATACTAAAATTCTTATGTTATGCTCTAAATCTTCTTCAATGCAATTTGGCAAATAAGGTCATCTATCATTCTTAATTTTATTTCTTATAGATATTCCTCCATATGGGACTCTTCATCAGTGTGGTTCATATCTAAATGGGTTGCACTCAAAGATTCTGCTTAAGCAGTTACTCTGAGCTTTTCCTCATTATTCTGAGAATTCCTTGGCTTTTCATCCTGGTTCTGTTTTTTCCTGACTGTTATGGATTCCTATATCATTTACTTCCTCCTTTTAGTAGCACATATGCTTCATTAGCTTGCCAAAATGGATTCAAGGAAGGCAAATCGTTAGAAAACCTGTATGTCTGAAAAATTTTAAGTTCTAACTTAAATGAGATTAGATAAAGATCACAGATGGGGATCATTTTGAAATGCTGTAAGTCTTGAAGCATCGTTTAACCATCTTAAAACTTCCAACATAGTAATTGATAAATCTGATAATATTCTGACTCCAAAATACTGTTATTAATCTTTAGTGCTCTCTCTAGAAGTAAATTTTATTATTCCCTATTTATTTCTAGTCCCTTTAAATCTTATTATGTTAAGTCTTGGTATCCTCTTTTATTTCTTTATTGTTAATTGTATTATTCAGTTGATGGTCTCTCAATTTGGTAACTCAGTTCTTTGATTTCTGGGAAAACTTTTTTGTTATATTTATTAAATTATCTCATTACCCTATTTTTCTCATTTTTTTCTAGAACTCTACCCTTCTGATTTGGAATCATCTGAATTCATCATATACTTTTCTTGAATTTATCTTTCATTTCCCATTTATTTCCTTTTCTGCTTGCTGAGAAAATTCTTAACTGTATTCTCCAAAAGTATATTTACTTATTTAAAAGTGTGCTCATATTTTAAATGTTCCATTCCTCAGGTGTTTTCAAACTCAAATGTTCCCCTCCTTTTCTTCTCTCTCTCTCTCTCTCTCTCTTATATGACACCCAAACTTGTGTAACGGATGAAAAACTCCATTTTCTTAACATATAATTAATAATGCTCTTTGAGTTTTATTCTGCTTTTTGAATCCAATTTTCAGTATGAACTATAGCCTAGGATGTATTATCCTTAAAATATAATTTAAAATATATTACTTAAGACACAATCCTTCACAATGAATTTTACTTCCCACTTTATCACTCTGCATTTCTGAAATTGTTTCTGCATGACTCTTGTTACTATCTATAATTATCTTGCTTTATTTCTAAACTTATTTCTATTGACAGTCCCCATTCTATTCCCAGCTCAAAATAAATTCCCTGAGGGTAAGGACTTTGTCAATACTCCCCACTGATTTCTCAGTATAGAGAAGAGGGCTCAAAAAATATGTAATGGAAGATCAGCAAATTACTTTAAAAATATGCTTTCACTGGGAAATAATGAAGAGATAGATGTCCTTTAATAGGAACAATTGCTAGATTACTGCTTACAGTGCTTTCTACTGTGTAGTGGACCACTACATTACTGACTCAAAACTAACAGGAGAATCTCACCACACCCAAGTGCAAAATGAGGAGATACTAGCCTGAAGACTCCACATCTTATGATTTTTATTAAGTCACAAGGCATGCAAAGAATTCAGAAAATTACAGAATAAAATAAAAACAGAAATATAAAATCATATGGAACCCAACAAAGGATCCTGGAAAAATATGGCAATAAAATGGTATCAAGAGGCAGAGCAAAAGTTTCCAAGAGGACCACCACAAGGACAAGTGCAGAGAGACTAATATTCTTCTTTTTAAAAATGAAAACAAAATGGGCAACTACCAGACTTAATATAGGGGCAGAGAATAGGCTATCTCTGGTTCTGAGTTACTCTGTGATGAGTAAAATAATAGCTTTCAGGGTGTTCCTAGCTCTGAGTAACTTCCTTGTATAAAGCAGTATTTCACCTTGAGTTACACTATTCTAAGTGCAAGTACCAAGGTAGAATGACTAAATCTTGCTTGTACAACAACCATCTTCATGGCACAAGCACAAGGAACACACAGATAAATAAATTATGCCAACAAAAATCACCACCTGTGAGGTTATTAAATTAAATCATATCAAATGCATATCAGAAAAAAACAGGTCTTTGAGCTTACCAGTCTCACCAGATGTAAATTCCCCACCAGAAACTCAAAGTAGAAGAAACATCGGCAGACAGTTTGTGGTGGCACATATTGATCCACCATCAGACAATCTTCTGAATACTTTATAAAGTTGACAGGTGACAAACCTTTGATTCTCTGTCCCTGAGCTTCAGCTCATCTTGATTTCTCTGATTGACATGGTCCACTTTAAAACTGCCTGTCTTCTGGACCCTGGCCTAGAGTAAGTTCTCTTCTTTGACAGCTCTGCTCCCTGAACAAATTCTTAGGCAGGTTCCTCATCTTATCTGACCATTAGCAGTGACTCCTTACCATTTGTATCCTCTCTCTGCCTCTGCTCTCAGTGAAGCCTTCTAAAACCCAGTGGCCATCTTAATCCTTTCTCAGTCTTTCTATTATATGAATCACACTTTACACAAAGATACATGTTATACATATTATATCATTTTATATATCTTATATATCTGGTACATATAATGATATATATATTTGTATAAAGGGTGATGAATGACCTGAGTGTTATTGATATTAAGACTGAAATAAAAGAACCTGCTTATGATTATCAAGTGATCCATGAATACTCAGTAAACTGAAATCAATGCAAGGGATTTAGCATGTAAATTTATTGTTATTCAATACATTTTGACATTATGAAAACACAAAAATGTGTTTGCTCTTTGTTAATGGCCTAGCTCATTCCAGATAGAAGGGAAAGGCTTTTGACACAGGTGCTCGGAACAGGGACATCTGGGCAATGAACTTTTGTCACCTATGGGTGATATAGAGGAACAGAACTGGAAAGAGCCCAGTAAACACCTACCTCTTAAAAGAGAGAATTCTGTCAGTGATGTAAAAGGAATGAAACAAAAACAGAAATAGGGAAATTACCAACTCCTCCAGTCTCAGCATGAAAGACAGGTGGGAGGAGAAGACAGTTGGGAAGCAAATGAAGAGAAAAATCACATTTCTTGTAATGATCCTATATCACTTACTGGGAGAAAAAACACTTGCAGAGTAGTAAAGTGAAACAATGTAGATTCTAAGAGAACAAAACGACAGCTCTTTCCCTGCTGAAGCCAGGAACTATAGCTAACAGGAAATGTGGTGACCCACCAAATGTGATGTTCACTGGGGCCGGTTCCTGTGATTTTTACCTCTTTCCTTTCTAATCCTGAGATCTGGTACAATAGGCCCTTATATAGGTCTAAATTTCTCCTTCTTCCTTTACTTGTGAAGAAAAATTTAAACAGATTTCTAAATTATTTCTCAGATCATGAATCTTCTGGTTAGTATTAAAGAGACTAATGAATTAAAGATTAAATTTTTGTAGTTTTTTTAAATTTATGCATTGAACATGCAGTGTCATACAACTTAAAATGGAAGCAAAATTCTAATTTATTCTGGTTTCATTAAAATAAAAAAATATGCTCTTATCTTGACATTTTGTGTTTTAGCAATTAAGAGACCAAGCCTGCCAACATTCTTCCCCTTCCACTCTTGTTTCTTTGCTCCAGTAATGTTTATGTAGAGAGAAAGGAGAGATTGTAAGTCAAACTATTACTCTGTGCCTCACTTCTTATTGCTGTAAGTTTAAAATTATATCCGTCAGAAAGAAGAATTGAGGAAAGAACTAATATTTTTCCCCATAGAGGGAATTAGGAAAATAATCAAAGGAAGTGACATTTCAATTGTTCATTTACAGATAAGTATCTTCCTGCCAGATAATTTTGTAAACAAAGTACATTTTAGGCAGTACTAACTGCATGGCAGAAACAAGGAGGCATGAATGTTGTAGATGTCATTAATGATCCTAAAGAAATAGTGTTGGTACAATTTCTGAGGAATTACAACTTGCCGGGCCATATGATGACAATTTACTTTGAGTTTCACATTCTCTCATTCTCCTATAGGAATGAGTTCTTTTACTCCTCTCTCTGTTTACCTTCCCTCCCCCATGTACCATCAGGACAAAAGTGAATATCCAAATTTGACAAATTCTGCAGAAAGGTTAAGTCAAATGAAATTTGAAGAGAGACTTTGGATGTGGCTATTAGTTGGTCAATTATGTCTCAGACCTGGGAGGTATGGAATAGTGGAAAGAACTCATAGCAGGGAAGAAGGGATGTTGAGGAAGATTATGTGTAAGGTTCTATTAATAATAATAATATAAATCTCTGGCACGCTGATTGACTTCTGCTTAAAGCCACATAGACTTTATAGAGTGCTTAGAAAGTCCAGGGAGTACTTAGAAAATTAAAATGATCCCTATCCTCAAAGATCACATATAAAGGTGATATATTGCAGGGTCTTTTCTACTGAAGATTGGTCCAGTACCCTCTCATATACTAAAATTTGCAGACGCTTAAATTATTTATTTAAAATGGTCTTTGAAGAGAACCTGCACATATCAGCCCATATACTTTATTTATCTCTAGGTTACTTATAATACCTAATACATGGAGGAGTTCAGAATGTCTGTCTGTGCATCAAGCAGAGCCAGGATAAATTAGAACACCTATTTGCTTTGAAATACATAGATTAAAAATTGCTGTATGTCTGGCCAAAAGGAAAATATTTTAAAACATAATGTTTCAGGTTATGTAGTTTTAGTATTAGTTTCAATATTGCATACCCCATTTCTACTTTCTGTATAAATTGAACTTGCTCTAGGATACAGATATGGATGGATGACTAAAGGAAATCAAGAGCAAGGATGAGAGAGAGGGTGTTATGGTTGGATGTGAGGTGTCCCCCAGAAGCTTACGTGTGAGACAATGCAAGAAGGTTTGGAGGAAAAATGATTGGGTTATAGCCTTAACCTAATCAGATAATCAATCCCTGATGGGATTAACTGAGTGGTGACTGGAGGCGGGTGGGGGTGTGCCTGGGGGAAGTGGTTCATTGGGGGTGTGGCAAAGGGGTATATATTTTGTATCTAGAGAGTGGACTCAGTCTCTCTATGCTTCCTGATCATCATATGAGCTGTTCCTTTCCATTACACTCTTCCACCAGGATGGTCTTCCTCACATTGAACTCCAAGGAATGAAGCCTACTGTCTGTGGATTGAGACCTCTGAAACTGTGAGCGCCAAATAAACTTTTCTTTCCATAAAATTTTTCTGGTCAAATCTTTTAGAGCAGTGAAATAGCTGACTAAAACATATTGATTATTCATTTTTGCCACATGGAGGTAAGAGAAAGAGAATACAGAAAGAGGAAGCAAGAGTTTGACACACACACACACACACAAACACACAATAAAATGTAAATAAATAATACCAACAAAAACCCTTCCTTTATCTGTCAATCAAGGTTTTGAATCTCCTGTGAGTTTTAGTTTCCATTACACAAATATTTGACAGAGAAAAACTCTTTAACAAAGCAAGTTAAAAATGTAACATTTTATTAAATATTAGTATTTAATTAAAGAATGGTAATGTCAAACATTACATAAGAGAAAAAATAGTGCATTGCAAATGAGAATTTGATCAAATGCATACAAATTGGAAACATTTTAAAATATGTTAATTAAAATTACAGGCTTTATTCTCATTTCATGATTTACTCTACTAGAGTGTTGTTCACATGTAATGAAGGATATACTATTAGAGTATTGAAATCAAGTTTAATTATAAGAGGTGGTCAAAACTGAATTACATAGTTCTTGGTTCCTATCATTAGTACTTGGCAGCTATTGTTTTGTTCCTCTTGCCCTTTCCTTAATTAGTCCCATCAACTCTGTTTTCCATTACTTTGTTCTCTGAATTCCAACAAATTTACTTCATCATTCTTACATCTGAGTCATCAGCCCAGGACAGAAAATTCTGGGCACAAGACAGTGTCCGAAAATGGAGTGTAATGCTCCTGTTCCATGACGTAATGTACAAATTGTATCTCAAAATTGTATTAGTTTTCTTTTGGCTCAAATCATCACACAAACTAATATGCATATACATTGGTCTCCAATAAAAGATCACAATTTTTTTAAAAAATTGGCAATATAGTTTAATGTATTAAAATGTATAGACCTTCGAGTGATGACATGAATAATGTATTGTTTTAGGCATTTAAAATCATATAGCTTAGCAAGGAAAATGTTTTGTATATCATATATTAAATGATAAATATATTGCCATTATGTATAAAAGCAAAGGCGCTATTTTAACAATTGTAAAGTTCTGTATATAGTGGATGTCACAGGGAGAGTGAATGCACATACATTCTCTTCCATGTTATGAATTGACCTCTGATGTGTGGCAACCCAGTAAGAGTCATGACTTATTAAATAAATGGAACATGCGGGAAACTTACACACAGCCCTTTGGGATCAAGCAGCCTGGTGAAAGATAGTGCCTGCTCCCCTTACCCTTTCCTCATTCAACATGTGGGTGAAAGGACATGGAGGCTAGAGGGAAAGGCAAAAGTCATGGGATAGGAGAAGCTTGGCTGCCTTCCAGCATGTGGAAGCCAACTATTAACTATTCACATACAGCGTGTTCTATGTGAGCCAGATATATATTTCCATCCTTGAGGCTGAAATGTGGGATTAATTCGTAACAGCAGTTAATGTTATCATCATAATACAGCAGAGTACTGTCAAATTGATGCTTTATGGTGTCAATCTGCTATCAACAGAAAGTCAAGATCCCTCCCTAGATCTGTCAAGGCTCTCCAGAGAAACAGAAGCAGTGGGAGAGAGAAGAGTTTCAGACAGATAGAGGGAGACAGTCAGAGTAAGATAGATCTATTTTAAGGAACTGAAATGGCTCAGGTGGTTGTGGTGACTGGTGAGTCTGAAATTTGTACAACAGAAGATCAGGTTTGAAACTAAGGGAGGTCTTAAGGAAGAATTCTTTCTTTTTTGGAAACCTTGATATTTGTTATTAAGATCTTGGTCTGATGGAATGAGGCACATTCACATTATGAAGGACAATCTCCTTTACTTAAGGTTGCCTGATTGTAAATTTTAATCACATCTACAAAATACTTTTCTCAGCAACATCTTGACTAGTGTTTGAACAAATAAGTGGGCACCATAACCTAGCCATGTTGACACATACAATTAACTACCACATTCTTCCATAGTCATGCCAGAGGTCAAAGGCCAGTGATCTCTTATGCTGGGTAGGAGTACCTGATCCTGGAAGAATCAAGGTAGGGTCCGGTGAACAATTTAAGTCTTATGACCTAAATGAAAAAAAAAAAAAAACAAACAAAGCATACAAAAAAATTTTATTCTATGATTTGCAATGGGATGTTCCAATGAGAAATGAGAAAACGACGAGAGAGGCAAAAGACAAGTTTGTGGAACTTTAGGCCAGAACCAAGGCAATCAAGATGACATATATATTTAAATCACAGGGGAAAAATGAATAAAGCATATTCAGTTATTGAAAAAAGCCTGGATTAAGGGGCACCAAAAATGACAAGATAAAAATGGAGACAACATGAAAGAAAATAATGATGTTACCTCAATTTACTTCAAGCTTCCATGAAATTGACCATAGTTGAATTTCATATGTTTAAATAGAGTGATATATCCTGAAAAGCAACTGCCACTTTGTAGGCATGAACATTTGTTTTGAAATCTAAAAACTCCAACTAAAAGAGAAGGCAATAAAAACTTTTCAGGAGAAAGAATTTTTAAATCTCAAATTTGAGAAATGAACACATACAGAAAAATGGGCAAAGTGCAAGCGCATTGCGCATTTTACTCGCATTACAGTCTGTGCTCCAATTTGCAAGGGAAAAGGGAGGGAAGGTCCAAAATAGAATTCTAAGGAGAGTGTAATTTATTCTGTCAGCAATGAAAATCATGGAAGAAATTTTAATTCCTGGGAGGTACATAACACACTGTTAACACTGATTCTTCTTGAATGAGGATAAGGTAAGGGTCTCTCAGTTTTCACTTATAAAAATATGTGTTGTTTTGAATTTTGTAAAGCAAACATGTATATATCTTAACCCATTAAATAAAAATAATAATAATATATATATGTATTATAATTCAAATTTTAAAAGCCCCCAAATATTAAAATTTAAACATATAAGAAGTACTTATAGAATCTTTAAAAATCTGAACTTGTATTCACCACAAATAAAATGTCAGTTCTGATTTACTGAAGCTGTCTCTGGAGTCATGGGTATACTCTGACTGGCTGGAGGGGCACAAGGGGCAGGGTCACTGTAGTAGAGTTAATGACATCTACTAGGCTGGAGGGCTGAGGGTCTGAGCTTATGTGGTGGCAATGGAGAGTGAGTCCAGATGAGAGGCTGGGCAGGATGGTAATAGGTATGGAACAGATTAGGGAGATTCAATAATTAAGTTGTCCTAATGTTTCCATGGATCTGTACCCATGGATTTGACCAACTGGGCATTGAAAATACTTGACAAAAATAAATTGTGTATATATAGAACATGCACAGGATTTTTTTTCATTGCATTCCTAACCAATATGGTATCATTATTTTATATATATGCATATATAAAATTTACATTGTGTTAGGTATAATAGTAATCTAGAGATGGTTTTGGGTATATGAGGGTGTGGGTAGGAATACAACTTAACTTAGTACCTGATGGGGTGTTAAAAAATTAAAAACAAAAAGAATAAATATGGCTTCCAATTTCCTAACTTAGTCAATTAATAGATAGTAATGCTCCCTTTTGGAATATTAATGCAAATATCCTATGGATTTAGAATCATTAAAAAATGAAATAGGATTATTTTGAATTGAACAAACACAAATAAATTATCAAGTAATCAGAAATAAGAACCAGAATTAAAAACATTTGTAAAAGGAAAGTCTAAGAGTTAGGAGTTGCCCTAAGAGGTCTTTTAAAATTGTGTTTATGAGAGAAAGGATACATGAGGATATATTGTAGTGACTTAAAAGAAGAGAAAAGAGAGAACAACAAGTTGCACTTTACTTGCTTTTTATTCTTTTCCACGAATCCTGGGAGTTACTAGAGATTGCGTTGCTTGGCTATTGAGGTGCTTGGCTATCAAGTTGCTTTGAAATAGGAAGTGGACCTGCCATCACCTCTTTTTAGGTAGTGGAAGTCTTAGGGCTGTTACACTGAAGTTGGTTAAAGCCCAAATTGTACTACCTTAAACAGATACTTTAAAACTGACAAGGATGTATATCTAATATGCTAGTGTCTTGATTGGAACACATTTTTATTTTAAGTCATCTACATTTAACATAAATATTTAATCAAAGTTGCCAAGTGTGCTTTGAAGTATCAAGCAACAGTCATTTCTCAACTCAGGTGTCTAGACTAATCAAACCTTAAGAAAAAGAGCAACATTCATAATGATACCATCATTTTATTGAATCATACCAGTTAAATTTGATTTCAGTTCAGAAATCACAACATTTGCTTTTCTTTGATAGAAATGCAGCTCAGGGCTATAATTTTCATTTGATTGAAGGGTATACAACTTGTGTGTTTGGGGCTCCATATGAAATGCAAAATTATGTGACTTTCATTCAGTCCCATATTCTGTGACCCTTTCTTTTAACTGAGAGTGGAAAGGGGAAACATTTTCTACACCAATTCTCTACCTTATCACATTTATGCTCTGCTGAAAGAGGTAGATCTTTGGGCAAAGCTGTCAAGCTGTACAGATAATACCTCCAAAATATTATTCCTGAAACATCAAGAAAATGAAGTTATTGGGAGTTACATCTCCCTCTGCAGAGTCATAGAGTTGAAGATCATGTAAGCTGATCTGCAAACATCCCCACTTATTGTTCAGTTTTGTTTTCCACTATTTCAGTTTCCTGTTTAAAAAAAACAAAGAACTAATATTTATCTTGACTTTTGTGAGGAGGTGAGAAGGTATATTTCTATGACTTTCATTACAGTATATCATTATAATTGTTCTATATTATTATTAGTTATTATTGTTATCCTCTTATTCTATCTAATTTATCAATCAAGGTTTATCACCTGTATGTATGTATAGGAAAAAACAGTATAAATACAGGGTTCAATTCTGTTTCCTGGGAGAGTGTCCTTCACAGATATGGGGGCACTACTGAACAAGGAGGCTATTGATGGAAACAATATTAAGAAAGAAAAAAAAGAAACTATAAACCTGTGCAAACTTCCATTAAAATGTTGTTGAAAATAACATTTCTTTGTATGTTACACTAACTTTTCTAAATTGTTTTAAATAACATATTTGATTATCTTGAGAGATACATTTGGATATTGCCTGGCATAGAATAACATTGTATTTGGTTATTAAAAGAGTTTACTATTCTTCAGTACTAACAGCTGGTCAATAATGAGCTTTTATTGATTTAAGAAAAGAATTTTACTAAAGAGAGAGAAAAAATGGAAAAAAGAAGAAGCTTCTAACCTAAATGGAGAAGGTTTGGCGTTATGTTTCTTCAGCAGTACATTCCAGGAGAATGTCCTGCCCAAGGATTAGCTAATGACATAATTGCTTAAGGCCTTGGTTTTCTTCTGCCTTGTCCTGAGTAATGTAACATGAGGCAGCCAGCCAGAGGAAGACATGGCTGTGAAGTAAAGCCAATAGTCCCAGAGAAAGAGGAAACTGCATGTATTCATGTGGAACAATAAGTAATTAAATAAGATCACACACATCACTATTAATAAGGCACATTAAGAGAACGTGTTCAGCATTTGGCTAAACTCTCTGCAATGCCAGACTTCAGGCATTTCTGTTCAGTTGGATGAGGCCAGATTCTTTCCTTCAGAGGGGATTGGTAGGTTCCTATGATTGACAAGATTCCAATAAAGTAGTATGAAATCAGCATCACAGAATGAAAGGTACTGTGGTGTGCCATCAATGCACCCTAATATGCAAAATCCTACAATGCAAATATTTGGAAGTTAGAAATTTCTGGGTAAGTTTGAGGCAATGATTTCACAAATGATCAAAAGTGAGCAAGTGACTGTAACCAGGCCAGGAATCACAGGTGGTGTGGTAGTGAGAATGTGCCCCATGTAATGATGGAGTTATTGGAAGTGTTGGAACAAGACTAGAACAGTATATATACAGAAGCCAGTGGTTGCAAAGTTAGACATTTTATTTTTCTATACCAGTATTAAGAGATAGTTTCTAAATTATTTGAAATTCAAGCCCCCAAGACTGTCACATGTTTCTTGAAAGGAGATGATATTTTTAGGGGTGAGTTTAAAACTACTCCTGTCAAATTGCCACCTCACAGAGACACACAATCACACCTGTGCTTTATTAACAGCTGGCTTTTACTGAGACAAGATATGACATTGACTCAGGGGATCATGTATTTTATAACTTAAGTTTATTTGACATTGTTATCAACACTGGGTTGAGACTCTTGGCCACACTAAAGTGATAGTCAGATTTTCAATTATGTGAAATTATGGTCAATTTAGATGAAAAATCATTTTCCATTATTAAATTCAAAGCTTATTCCAGTGTTTTGAAGTATTTTTTAAGTATCTTAAGACACATGTATCAAATCCTTGACATGATTTAATTTTTTATTGATGTGTAATAATTATTCAAATGCTGGGATTCATTATGCCATATTTGTAGATGAACATAACATAATTTGATCAGCTTCATTCTCCTGTACTTTCCCTTTCCCTCCCTCCAATCTGTCTGTTTTACTCTACTGATCTCTTTCTATTGTTGTTATTATTAGTTATATATAGAATTAAATATATATATTTAATTAAATATATATAATAGTCATATATATATGATCCATTGTGGTATGTTCAAATGTGATAGATTTCATATAACATTTTTCTTTGTCCATTCATCTGCATTTATCTTTCAATGGGCCCCTAGGCTGGTTCTATAACTTGGCTATTGTGAACTTTCACACTATAAACATTGGTTTGCACATATTACACATACTATTCCGGATTTAGTTCTTTTGGATAAATACCAAGGGGTGGTATATTTGGGCCATATGGTGCCACCATTCCTAGTCTTTTCAGGAGTCTCCATACTGCTTTTCAAAGTGGTTGTGTCAATTTGAAGTCTTGCCAAGATTATATATGTGTACCTTTTCTCCTACATTCTCACCAGAACTTAATGATTTTTATATTCTTGATTAATGCCATTCTAATTGGAGTAAGATCAAATCTTGGTGTAGATTTGATTTACAGCTCCCCGATTACTAAGGATGTTGCGCTTTTTTTCATGTATTTGTTGACCACTTTTCTTTTTTTCTTTCTTTCTTTTTCTTATTTTAGAAATATCTGTTTAGATCTTTTGTTTATTTATTGATTGGGTCCTTCTCCTCTACCTCCTGGTCCTCCTCTCCTCCTTCTCCTCATTCTTTCTCATATATTCTGGATTTTAATTTCATTAGCTGGTAAAGATCTCATCCTATTCTATAGACTTTCTCTTCTTCATCTTAATGATCTCTTTTGTTGTGCAGAAGACACCATGAAGCAGTTCTAAATCTCAAAGTTCAAATTGGTATTTTAAATGTATTAGTTCAATACCTGCTACTAAGTTATGGACTCATATCTCCTTTTATATTTTGTGGCCAGGAGAACGCAAGTAAAATTCCACGGAGTGGTCAGCATTCATATTTTTGTGGAGATGATTTATATGCCAAACAGCACAAATATCTCCTCAAAAATTAAATTATCAATCATACCTATTTCAGTCAGCTTTTCATTGCTGCAACTAAAGACCTGACAAGAATAATTTTAGAGAGGAAGTTCACAGTTTCAGATGTCTCAGTCCAGAGATTGCTGGCTCCATTGCTCTAGGCCCAGTTGAGGCAGAAAATCATGGGTGGAAGAGTTGGTGGAGGAAAACCACTCAGGACGTGGCACCCAGAAGCAGAGAAAGAAAATTTGCAGATAAGGGACAAAATGTATAACCCGGAGGTCTACCCCCAGTGATCCACTTCCTCCAGTGACCCTACCTGCCTGTAGTTATCACCTAGTGAATCCCTATTAGGGAATTAATGTGCTGATTAGGTTAGGCCCTCATAACTCAATCATTTTACCTCTAAACTGTCTTGCAAAATCTCTCACAATCCCTCTGATAGGATTAACTGAGTGGTAACTATATAGGCCAATAGGTTGTGGCTGGACAAGGTGGATCTCTGGGGGTGTTTTTTGAGATGTATATTTTGTCTTTGTTGAATAAGTTCTCTCTCTGCTTCCTGGTGTCCTGTCCTGAGCAGCTTTACTCCCAAACCCTCTTCCACTACAATGTTTTGCCTCACATTGGGGCCAAAGCAATAGAGTTAGCTATCCTTGGTCTGGGACCTCCGGAATTGTGAGACCCAAATAAACTTTCCCTCCTCTAAAATTGTTCTTGTAGATCTTTTGGTCACAGCAGCAAAAGGATGAATAAAATAATCACCAGAAAAACATAGTATTGGTTTATAAAATTGAACACAGATCAATGGAACAGAAAAAGGCATCCAGAAATAAACCAATTGATTTTCAACAATAGTTAAGACCACACAATGAGGACAGGACAGTCTTGTCAATATATGGTGCAGGGAAAACTGGGTATCCAGAAGCAGAAGAATATAACTAGGTCCCTATCTTTTACAATATTTAAAAATCAGCTCAATATGGATTAAAAATATAAATCTAAGGCTTGAAAATGAAATTTCTAGAAGATGAAAGAAATGTGAAATCCAGCCAACATTGGTTTGACTGGATATTTTTTTAGATCAAACATTAAAGGCATAGTCAACAAAAGAACAAGCAGACAAAAGGCCACTTCTCAAAAGGAGACATACATTTGGCCAAGTGATATATGAAAAAATACTCAGCCTCATGAATCACAATAAAAGGTCACTTTGCTGTAGTTAGAATGAATATTATCAAAAAAGATAAAAAATAATAAGTATTGGTAATGATGCAAAGAAGGAAAACTCATATTTTTGATGATGATGTAAATTATTATTGTTATTATGGAAACATTAAGAATGTTCCTCAAAAAAAGAAAAATTGGACTGGGGATGTATTTGAATGGTAGCATGCTTGACTACTATGTGTAAGATTTGGGGTTCAATTTATAGTACTGAAAAATTAAAATAGCATTACCATATGATATAGCAATTCTTTTCCTGGCCATACATCCAAAGGAACTAAAATAACTGCACTTCTATGTTTATTAAAGCACTATTCACAATTGCCAATACACATAATCAATGTTCACCAGTGGATGGATAGAAAATGAACTACTACTCATCCTTAAAGAATGAAATCTTATTTACAAAAACATGGATGAACTTTGTACACATTATGTTAAGTGAAATAAACCAGATACAAAAAGAAAAGTATCACATAATTTTATTCATATGTGGAATTCCAAAATTTGATAGAAGGTGCAAGCATAATGGTAATTACAGAGGCTAGGGAGAGACATGGGTAGGGTGAGGAAAAGTAAGTTAATGGATCCAATATTATATTTAAATATGAAGAATAAGTTCTGCTGTTTATTGCAGAATAGGGTAAATATAGTTAAAAATAATGCATTTCACATTTCATAATTGCTAGCAGACAGAATTCTGAATGCTATTACCACAAAGAAATGATTTAGTTTAAGCTGATGGATATGGTAATTACCCTGATTTGATTCTTATGCAATATATCCATTAATATCCAAATATCACATTATATCAATAAACATGTATAATTACTTTAAATAATTTTAAATTAAAATACAAACCTTCGAAGTTCTTAATATTCCAAATTCTATATATTTTCATTCATTACTGAAAGAAGCTCAAATTTTAAAAAACCGCTATTACATAATATGCTTTTTTTCTGTGTGTGAGTATGTGATATTTGTGTGTGAGTATATGTATATGTGCAGGTGGATACAGGTTCTACACTGAATAGTTCAGATACTTTTGTAATTATTTTTACATATTCTGTGAGAGTTTTATATCTCCATGGAAGCAGAGTCTTAATTACATCAGACTGATTCATAAAATGTAATATTTTTTATTTTCTAAATATTTAGCTCAGTGTGATTCAGGGGTTCTTAACTTTATATCACTGAAAATTAGATATAGTTTTCTTAATCCAAAGGGTAACTCCTTTATCCACAACTTTAAAGTAAATATGAAATTAATATCCTTAATATAGACCATAGACCTTTAGAGAATTGGGTTCTGGCATTAAATAACAATTTCTGAAAGGCAGAGATGGATTTCATCAAAAATAGTTCTAAAAATCTCTAAGTGCTTTTGTTATTGACTCACTAGATGGCTTCATCACCTGCATTTTAAGGACAAGAGTTTTAAGAGTATGAAGAATAAAGTAAAATGACCAGCAGAATCCTATTAAGTTTTCTCCCAAAGATGTTGTCATTTGCTTGCATTTTTGTTGCTTACCAACTGAGAACCATACTTTATCAAAACACCCCGCTCCAAGAAAGAATATTTTTAAAGAAATACTGCAAATTACAAGTTAGAGAACAATCAAACTATTGGAAGACTGGAGATAATTCTATTACAAAAATCTTATCTTCCTTGTTTCCTAACTGGAATGAAAGAAATTGTGAGTTAAAAAAATAAAATTACATGGTAAGCTTGTGTTCATTGAAATGCTGATTCACAATGTATATTGAACTTAAAGGGTGTTAGGTGGTAGTTGCCAGGGATATGAAGATGATTAAAGGATGATTCTTCAAAAAGAGATATGTGAAGAGAACCATTTCTTTGTAGAAGTGATTGTCTTGGTTCAGGGCAATGATGTGAGGAAACATCAATGATGTGAGAAATGATATGAAATTTCTTCTCTGGATTTTTCAGTCATTCTTCATATATCTGTTTCTCTCAGGATCCCTGGCTATTTCTTCTTTTCAAACCATAATAAAATCTGTATAAGATTGTTCTATCCCATGTCTCGATTGCCAACTATACTAAGGTGAGAGTCTCAAATGTACACCTCCAGTCCAGAAATCCTCCTGAGGTCCAGTCACACATACCTTACCATTTCCTAGGCTTTTCCTGAGTGGATGTCCTAGACTCCTTCCATCTTCATGATTTAGAAAATGTAGCTCATCTCCAACTCTTCTTGTCAAATTTATGGTATCTATGGTCTCATTCACTCATTTGTTCTTTATGTTTATATTGAACTCCAAACCAAATCCAGAGTAAAACACAGAGAATAAGAGAGAGGGGCTGGTGTTGTGGTTCAGCAGTAGTGCACTTGCCTGGCATGTATGAGGCACTGGATTTGATTCTCAGCACCACATATAAATCAATAAAATAAAGGTCTATCAACAATATAATAAGAAAAGTTACATACTTGTGGAGCTTATTACTTTATTACACATATGTGACACACAAAAGTACTAAACTACCACCATCCCTGTAGCTCTGGAGGCTGAGGCAGGAGGATTGCAAGTTTGAAGCCAGCCTCAGCAATTTAGCAAGGCCCTAAGAAACTTGGCAAGAGCCTTTCTCAAAATGAAAAGTAAAATGAACTGGGGATGTAGCTCAATGATAAGGAGCCCCTGGATTCAATGCTCAGTACCAAAAATACAAAACAAAAACAAAAGAACAAACCTCACTAAACTATCAACCACTATTGTGATAAATGATTTGAATTACAGAATTCTAATCAAACTTGATCAAGTCAAGTACATATCCCTGAACAACTAAGCAAACAAATTGTTAGGGATTGACTTTGGGTAAATGAGCAACTCTTTAATGAGTCATATTCATCCTCCAAAGTCAGGATTATTAGGATTTGGATGGAGGAAATTAGAAGTAGGGAGCAGTTAAATAAGTGAACAGAATATTGGATAAATTAATCTCATAAAATATTCACAAAATTTCACAAGGTTATAGTTTATTAAGTAATTTTAAAAAGTCATTATAATAGAAACCATATTCTTTGATCAAAGTGCATTTAAGTTAGAAAGCAAATGTGACCATGACAATTATAATCATAATAATGATAGATGATCCAGACAGACCTGAAATTTATTTTAGTATCTTAACAAAGAGCTTATGGTAGTACCTGAATTAACTCAATGGAGAAAAAGCTGTTTCCTACCTTGAGTCTCACAAACTTCATTTTCCAAGAAGGCTCACCTTGAATAGAAAATTCCTATTGTTTTTACTTTCCTGGTTATATCCAACCTTTCATCCTTATACTAGCATGTGAGGTTGCCAGGTCCAAGTTCTTTCACTACTGTTTATGGAAGTCTGGCTACCTCCTTCCCTTCACTCAGGGGTTACTCTCTACAGAATGGTGGAGAAAAGGGTGGGGACTCTGTGGTCTCCTCTACGTTTTCCAGTAAACCACATTTTATATTTTCTCTATATGCTCCTAATCACACATTCCTGTGCCTTCTTTGGCACAAAATGTTAATAATAAAATTTGCTTTCCACATATTATTATTATTTCTGGAAAAAATTCAGCTATTACCCTTTATTTAAAATATTTTTTGGTATACTTCATTTGTTTCTCTCCTTCTAGTGTCCCTATTAGAGGAATTTGATACTGGCACTTCTATTTTTTCCTGTATTTCAAGTTTTCTTTAATTATTTTCAATTCTTTATTCTGTCCTGAAATCTTTAAGCAGGTCATTAATCTTATTTTGAAGTTTCACTAATGGCCTAATCTTATCTCCATCTCTCTTTTTCTTTCTCAAAAATATTTGTAGTATATTTGCTTTGATTAATTATGTAATAATAATAATTTCATTATTATTATTATTATTAAATTGGTAAAAGTATTTTTGCTTCAATTGACTTAAGGTCATAATAAAAAATTTAAAGATTAAATAATTAATATGTGTATTTTTGTTCAGAATACTGTAAGATGATTAGTAAAACACTTCCATGACTAAAACATTTCAGGAAAATAAAATTCTGAGTAGATAATGGAACAGAAATATAAGATCAAGGAGAATAATGCTAAATTATAGATATTTAGTGTGCTTTTAATAGAAGATGCAATATATAAAATTGCTACAGTATTCAGATAAAATTTGATACTATTTAAAACAGAGGTGATACAGTTTTATTTTTAAATGGGAATATTCACATACGCCCAATTACAGTCTGGTAACTATTTTGATTTATGATGATAAGTTCTAGATGTTAATTTCATATAAAGAATAAAATTGTATCTAGTTCATCCCCCAAAGTCTAAAGAACTTCAACAAGCAAAACAATAAGTGTTATAGTACTATATGTTTTAGTCATTGAAATGAGACAAAAAGTTTAAGAATTTGAAAAGAAAAAAGAATGGAAAGATAAGTTTTTAAAGATGATGATATATTCATAGAATTACACAAAAGTTATTAGTAAATTATAAGATTAACAAAGAGTTTATGAAGCTCATGGAATTAAAGTTCAACATACAAAGTATGTAAATTATTTCTATATAACAACAACAACAAATACCAAATGGAATAAAAATGTCTTAGTTTTAGGTGTTAGTTTAGCAGTAAAGTGCTTGTCCAGCATGCTTGAGGCCCTGGGTTCAATTCCCAGCACTGCAAAAATCCAAACAAACAAACAAATTTAAAAAAACCCCTAATTTATATAGCATCACAAACACAAATACCTAGGGATAATGTAATAAAAAAATTTCCAGATTGGTTGCATACTATCTTAAAATAATATTTTGAAAATAATTTTAAACATGTAAGTTAATGAAGAGGTACCATGCTTATGTGTGGAATACTCCCTATTGTAAATATGTCATTTCTCCCCCCAAGTTGGTTTACTGACTTGATGCAATTCCTAATTAAAATTCTAGTACATTTTTCTTTTCTGTTTTATTTTGTTTTATGGAGTTTGATGAGCTGATTCTAAAATCAGAACCAGGAATCTCCAAGACAATTTGAAAAAAGAGAAATAGCAGAACTTGATTTAGAGGATCTCACAATTTTACATAAATCAATTAATTAACACAGAAAGCAGTAATAGAAAATAGACAATAGAAACAAAATAGCAAGTCCAGATACTGAGTCTCTGATATATAAAAATTGGCAGTGCAGGTCAGTGGGGAAAGGGTAACTACATCAATACATAAGCTCGGTAAAAAGGTTGTCTATAACAAAGAAAATAACTTGTCATGCACCATCTGTCTCCACATTGTCATGCTCAGGACTTAGTATTAAGCTCTCTTTTTGGATTTAAACACTTTCTTACTCCATATGATTTTTCCAGTCCAGGACTTTACCACCGAAATGCCAATTGTGTGTGTGTGTGTGTGTATAAATATAAATATAAATATAAATGTATATATATATATATATATATATATATATATATATATATATATATATATAGGCACTAGCCATTCCCCTGATGTTCAGAGTGAAATATTCAATTGCATTTTATATCTCTGCTTGAAAATCCAGTATGTATTTCAGACTTGATATCTTTAAAACAGACCCATTGTGTTCTCCAAAGGATTTCCTTGAAGAACTTTCCTCCAATATCACCAAACCACGTTCTCTTCCATCTTTTAAAAACAATTAATAAATAGCACCACAGTTCATGCTCATCTCTCAGATCTAATCCACATACAACTTTTAGAAGCACAATGTACTATATAGCCAGGTACAATAGAGCACACCTATAATCTCAGCAGTGCAGCTGCTGAGGCAGGAGAATTGCAAGTTCAAAGCTAACTTTAGCAACTTAGGGAGGCCCTAAGTTGCTTAGCAAAACCCTGTCTCAAAATAAAAAGACTGGGGATGTGGCTCAGTATTTAGCACCTCTGGATACAGTCCCTGGTATCAAAAAAAAAAAAAAAAAAAAAAAAAAAAACAACAAACAAATAAATAATAGAGTATCTATGTAAATATATATGCATAATATATATTTAATTCTTTTGATCTTAACGGCTGTTACCGTAGTCTGTATTCTCTTATTTTTGATATTTTATCTTGCTGCTATCATTTTTACTCCTGCTTTCCATAGTCTATGCCATATAAACTTTTCTTCAAAACTCACACATTACATTATATTATTTTAAAAAATTCTGTATAATAACATCTACAACACTACAATATAAATCAAATTGTTTCCATGGTTTACAAACTTCTACAGTACCTTTTTCCTGCCCATCTCTCTCTAGCATTTCTACACTTTTTTTTTTCTTACTAACTTCTTGTCACACTATGTTTTTTTTTTCTTACTGGGAAGCAAGCTTATTATTGCTGACTTCAGAACTTAGTGCATTCAGTATTATTCTGACAAATTTTGTATTTCTGGGTAAGATTTTGTGATCTTTATTGACAGTGTCCTGGATCTGATACAGCATAGTGATCAGCATAGTAATTACAGCCTTTATAATCTCTTAATTATCTTGATAATTCATTTGCTTTCTCCATTGTTTCTGAAAACATAGAAAATATAGACCATAGACCCATCATAACCCTTCTGGTAGGTTTATGAAATTTAAAAAAATGATAATAATACTAAGTAAGTTGCTTTTTGCTCTTAGCATTAATAACTGAAATTTCATTTGCAAGTGCAAATGTTGCTTTTTCACTGATAGTACTAAAGTAATTGTCAGTAAAATTGATGTCTTAGCAAACATGAAAGCAGCAACAACAAATTAATTACCAGTGATGAAATTCTTTATTGCTATCACTTTTAGTTTAAGAGAGAGAGAGAGAGAACATTTTCACTTAAGAATGTCCCTTAATAAAGCACAAAAAGTTAATTTCGCTATCTTTTGAGCCATTAGTACATGTATTGTTAGTATACTGTGCTATGAAGTGGAAAATTCAACTTGAGCACATCTGTGGCAGAGTAGAATCTGATGGAGTTCTTTAGTAAAAGCTCATGTGGAATATGAACTGGACTACAGACTTAGAGAACTATCTTGACTTGAATAAATGAATGAAGACACTTTATTTTCTTGAAAATAAAGTGTGCCTGTCATACAACTGATAGTATTTTGTGGCCAATAAAATAAAAGCTTTGTGGCAAAAATTCAACCTTTGGAAAATTTGTATCTGCTACCATTGACAACTCCCCAGTACTTAAATGTCTTTTTTGATATTTGTTGTGATATTAATAAATATGATTTTTGAAATATAGAATCACAATGTAATAGTCATAATCAAATGTGTCAAATTTGGAAGATCTATATAAATCTATGGTATATTATATTCCAAATGATTAATGCGTTATTGAACAGAATCATGAATAATAAAAGACCTAGCTATACACAGTGCAAAATGAAAGGATTCTTGTGATACAGATAATGGAAAGTTAATTATAAGGACTTAAGATTCCACATTGCATGATTTCATTATAAAAGCTACAACTTGTAGGTTTTTACTGTTGTATCAAAGAAGAGTATTTGAAAAAATATTGGAATAATCCTGTCTTCTTTCAGGTGGATTTTCTTCAGATATTCCATTGAAACAACATATCAAAGCATTTAATGTAGACCACATGTGAGAATCCAGTTGTCTTCTATGAAAGTAGGGATTACAGTAAAAAGTAAACAGTCCCATACTTCTCGTTAATAGTATTTCCTACTAAAAAAGTATTTCTATAAAAACAATTTTCATGTATACACATAATAACTTTATTATTTATAATATTATTTTAACATGTCTTCGTTGATTTTTATTACAGTAAATATCAGTGGCTATAACTCACAAAAACAAAAGTTTTGGGGGGTTCTCAATTTTAAAGAGCATAAAGAGGTCCTGAGTGCAAAATGTTTGAGCAGTGCTTATTCATAAACTGTTTTTTTTTTCTTTCCTACTAGAATGCAGTAATCATGAGACTGTGCTTCTGCTTTTATCTCCATGGCCTATGATAGTTCTTGGCATATAACACTGACAGTTATTTACTTAGCTATCCATGCTTAAAAATAAAATGTTAATTCACCATATCCCCTTAAGAACTGGCCCACATATCCAGTGTCTCCTCTAGCTGTAGGCAGTACCACTTCCCATGCCATGGTCAAGCACCTAGATAAGTCTTCTGTGTTCTCTGCAGTGATGAGTTCTTACCATAGTGCACCAAATCCCTAAGATGTGAGAAGATGATACAAATGATTTGTAACTCATGAAAAGCTTCATAGTAAGACATAAAAACTGAATTCAATCTGTATTTGAATACTTTGCAGTGACTAAGCCTATAGTCCAGGTAGCATTTTTATGAATTAAATATATCTGCCAATTTTTTGTCTAATTTTGTTGAAGATCATACTTATATTTCTTTCCATATATGTATTGTGAATTAAAAAATATTATTTAAAAAAGCTATCACTTTTCTTCAGTTGAAACTTCAGAAATAGTATAGATTATCTTCATATTTTGCTTATCAAATGTACTTTGCAGAAGTGTTATAAGCACAACTAATTGTTTTCAATTTGATTGGAGATCTGCAGGCAGAAAAGGTGAAATGTAATTTCCAACTAGTTATATTTACCATTATAGTTTAATGTCATATATTAGTCATTCATAACCAAAGGGGATATGACCTAAGGAAAGGATCCTAGTGCTTCATGCACAGAGGAAACCTAGCAATTCTTATTAATGTTAATAAGAGTCAAACCCACTATAAACCTTAAGGCAATGATTACAACACATTGCCTGGTGTTGTTATAAGTAAACACCATCTATGAAATAGTAGTTTCTGCAAATACATTTCAAAAACTACTAGGTTATCCCCATGAGCAAAACCTGGTAATGAAAGTACACCTAGACACAAATGAAATTTACTTTGTTTTTGTTTGTAGTTAGTGTTTTAAAAATTGCATCTCTGTAGAGACTCTTCAAATATAATGATGAAAAAACAGTAGCATATATTTACCACAGTGAAAAATAAGGTCTAATTTTTTTAAATATGAAACATTGACAAATATTCAAATATATATACTTAGAAGTGAGATAAGTAGTAGGGATAAGTTGCTAAGTATAAAGGTCATCGTTTCTGTCCTTTGGAACTGCATGAGAGACATAAAGAAAGTAATGTCACAAATTATACTGTTTATAACTTATGTTTTTCAAAGAAAGTGTGGTTCTGGCCTTTGGTCCAGCATATAATGAGTTTGGAAGTCATTACTCTGACCTAACAAGTGAAAAACAGAACAAACTGAACCTGTACATCAACCACTCAGTCCCCATCAGAGAAGTGAGCTCACAGGGAAAATCTATCCTCCTCCCCCCAAATTGGACAGACAGGCACATAAAGAGAATCCAAATCTGGCCGAGCAGAAATTCTGAAGTAGAAATCTCTGCAGAAAATAGTATTTGGATATCATGTTAGGTTTTCCACAACAAAAACTACAAACCATACTGAAAGGCAAAAGTTACATTGTAAAGAGACAGAGCAAATATCACAACCAGTCTCTGATATGGCAAGGATGTTGTAATTGTAAGATATATAAGATAATATAAAACTTTTTTTCCATTATAAAAGATTTTTATTGGGAAAAGTAGACAGCATTCAAGAATAGATTGGAAATTTGAGGAGAGCGTTGTAAATTTTAAGAAAGAATTAAAATCCAATTCTAGAATCAAAAATACCACAACTAAAATGAAAAATGCCTTTTACGGATGTGGTGCTTCATTCTGCAAAGGTTATCTTATAAAGGCTTGCTCCTCAAAGGCCTTGAAGTCAACAGGGCTGTCACCTAAAAGGATATTGTTAGGGATTGTGGGATCTTGGTCGGTCTCTCTCTCTCTCTCTGTCTCTCTCTCTCTCTCTCTCTCAATGCTTCTTAGCTTAAGATGTGAAAATTCACTCAAACATGTGCTCATGCAGTGATCACCATCAATATGCTGCACTTGCCAAAGGTCTAAACCCTTGGGATTTCCCACTCCTAGATTTGAACCTCCTGAACTATGAGTATAAGTAAACGTGCCTTTACTTCATAAATAGCCTGTGTCGGCTATCTTATTGTAGTAATGAGAATACAGTGGAGTTAGTAGGCTGAACAAGGCTAAGGAAAGAATCTCTGAACTTAAAGATATGTCAAAAAAAAAATCCCAAATTGGAAAGCCGAGGGGTAAAAGGCAAAAAAAAAAAAGAAATAGCTGTGGGATAACTACAAAAGGTGTAACATACATGCAATGGAAATAAAAGAAGGAGAAGAAAGAAAGACCAGGATAGATATTCAAAACATTAAGGACAGAATGTTTCCAAAATTAATGTCAAACACAAAACCATGTATCTGGTAAGCTGAGAAAACACCAAGTAGGATAAATGCATCCTACCCCAAGCCCAAAACAAACCTATCACACCTAGTCATATCATATTCAAATGGTAGCAAAAACATACAAATTTTTTTTTGAAATCTTAATAAAATCCAGAGAAGGAGAAATTTATAGAAAAGTAAATGTAAGAATTCCATCTGATATCTCCTCAGAAACCATAAAACAATGAAGAAAGTGAATGGGTTCAAGTGTTGAGAGTAAGCAAAACAAAACAAAACAAAACAAAAATCCCACCAACCTAGAATTCTGTAGCCTGCAAAATTCTTAGAAAATTCAGAGAAATGAGGGTTGGGGTTGTGGCTCAGTGTTATAGTACTTGCCTAGCATGTGTGAGGCACTGAGTTCACGTCTGAGCACCACATAAAATAAAGGTCCATCAACATCTTAAAAAAAAGAAAATTGAGAGAAATGAAATCTACCTGAGACAAAGAGAAATTATGGAAATTTGTTGATAGTAGGCTTGTCCTGTCAAAAATGTTTTTTAAAAAAGTTCTTTAGAGAGAAGAAAAATGATAGAAGTCATAAACTTAGATCTACATAGAGAAAGGAAAGCATTGGGGAAATCATTGTTCATTGGTCTAACCACATTTTCCTATAGGAAATCTCTGTTCTTGTCTCTGTTTTAAATTATTTTCTTTGTGTTTCCTGTTCTACAATTTTACTCTGTTATATGTATGTGCTTTTACATTTGTTGGCTTTCCTGAGTCTAAATGCGTTTTGTTAGTCTAGAAAAATTCTCAGCTGTTATCTTATACAATATGACCCAAACCCTGGCCACTAACTCTCTATTATCACCAATCTTTGAATTGATCAGAAGTATTGTTTGAACTTTTTATTTTTTCCCTATGGCTTTTAACATTTATTTTATATTTATATTTTATATATTTAGGTTATTTCTTCAAAGTTGTCTTCAGATGTAGTAATGTGTGTGTGTGTGTGTGTGTATCTCTGTGTGTTTTATTATTTTCATATGCTGTTTAACTTTTTATTGTATTTATAGAAATTCTGCTTGATCCACTTTATAATCTGTCTTTTCATGTTTAATCAAAATCTCTTTAATTTAAAAAATCAATTAATAGTATAGCATGTTTGCTAATCAATCATTTAAACAGTATGAACTGCTCAGCTCCAAAGAAAGGACATAGGCATATTGAAAATTCCTTTCCTCTTTCTCCAAAGGAAAAAAAAAAAGAAACAATTCAAGCATCCATCAATGAATTAATAAATCTTGTCTTACTCACATAATAAATTCAAAGGGAAAAATGGTGAATTACTTCTAAAGGAGTCAGCCTGGACCGAATTTGGGGAAGGGTAAAAGCAAAGCTTTTGTGTGACCTACACTTAGCTCTGTAGAGAAATCAACACAGCACAGCAAGATTGCTCAAATGGAAAGATCAAACCAGCCAGACCTTGACCACAGGTTGTTTAGAGAATCATTCAAGGACAGTAACAGATTTAAAGAAATTTAAGGAAGTGTTTCACAGGAATCTAGGATCATAGATACCTACATCTCAGCTGGGGAGAGGGGTGATGGGATGTAGAGGAACACAGGTTTTGAAGGAAGTGGTGAAAGTATTCCTTAGATGGATGTATCAGTTCCAGCATCATTCTTTAAGCTTAAAATATCTTAGTTGTAATATTTTATATGCTTTACATATTGAATAATTTTTTAAAGTAGAAGCTATTCAAAAAAGTTTACTTAGATAGTTTTTCTACAACATCATTACTACATCACCATGGCTTTGTCACTATTTATGTCTGTAAATACAAAAAAAAAAAAAAATTGCTGGTAGATTTGGCTTCAAAGTTTAGAACACCTTTGCAGATGAGTTTTAATTCAAGTTGAAATTCAGTAGATGAACTTTGTCCTCTTGCTGAGGATGATGCTTCCTTTTTATTCCCTTCCTGTGGTATTCTAAGTATTTAAACTCTTTGCTTTCAGAAAGCTATTATCTTTCTTTGCATAATAAACAGTTTCCAGATATTCTTGGTCATACTCTTAGATTTGGATACACCTAGTGGACACCCATGTTCTTTTATGTTGGCTGAGATATTTACTGAAGCTTGCTTCAGTTTTTCTCACATTAGAATTCCTGCGGATGTCAGATGAATGAACCAGAAACACAATCATTTAACACTGAGCCAGAATAGACCTTTTCCTTGAAAGCAATATTCAGAAACAGTATTCTCTGAAGCAGAACATCTTGGAATATTATGTCTCTCAAAGCATTTGGATCCTTTTGCTTAAATATATATCTCTTATCTTAAGCCATTACCTATCTTAAAATTCCAGAGTGCAAAAATCTGTAGCTTATAAATAGCATATTTATATGTTAAATATCTGCAGCTCATGGGCTTTCATTCCTTTTTTATTCTTTATTGCCCTGAAGACAATTTCTAAAATGATTTTAGAGATACACAGTAGTAAATGAGGTATTCCTGAGAGAGACCCAGAAGTGAAAGCAGTTTAGATTGAAATGTCCCAAGTAATCATTTGGTTTTAAATTTGTGCTTGAAGGTAGGTTAAAGGGGGAACATGGGAGTGAGAGCTTGCTCTCTTACCTGTAATTAAAATGATAGGATCTCAGTTTTGTGGAATAAAATCATATGATAATTAAGATGCAAAGGAAAAGTGTACCCTTTTGTTGCCATTCAACAATTATTGATACAGATTTTTAATGAACAATTTGTTATGTATTTCTTATGATGGTCTTATGAAATCACAAAACATGATATATACTAACAATTTCAATTTTAGTTTCAGAATTTATTTATTTTTTGCATGTATTAATTTTTGTGTGACCTACACTTAGCTCTGTTTCCTGCTTTGCAGCTTGTAAAATGGTTCAAAATAAAATGAAAAGTTAATGAAAACTATGTTTTTAACCTCACACTTTTTGGAGTGTGTAATTTTCTCTTGATGAAAACAAAAGAAGAAGAATCGCCTATGAATAATCTGTGACCTGAGACATTTACTATGGTTTTATCTTAAAGTAATTTAATGGACTACTTGTCTACTTCAATAGCTGCCTTGAGGCTTTGTTTGTTTGTTTGTTTAAATAGCTATCATCAGTCTAAAAAGACAAGCATAGTCAGGCTCATTACAGCCATTGCTGTTTTTCTAATATAACTTAGAAGTCTGTATAACATTATAAACAAACTTTCAAAATACTTTCTATTAAATAATATATATTTTTAAATCTGGGCCTAGAGAAAATTGAGGATTTTGAACTCCCTTTATTATGGAAATGATAACCTTTGGTGAGAGAAAATCCTTTTTGTTTACTCCCAATTATTAAACTTCTGCTTGCAATATTTTAATTAGAAAAAATGTTTTAAAATATTGTAAGTAGATTTGTGTATGTGTATGTCTGTATATTACTATGTGTTTATATATGCATAGATAATCACAATCATTTTACCCCTAAAATATAATGTAGATATAGGTAACATGATGATAAGCATATAAATAAAGTGTATCTAACATATATGTGGGCATGATCAAGGGAACCAGCCAAGTGAGTAGAGGATGTGAATTTTCAGATGCCTCCATGGAAAACCAAAAGGACTAAGCTCAGGTACCTTTCAAGATGCTAAACACATGGAGGTGCTACAGCATGGCACCCTGAAGACATCATGGAAGCTCATGCCTGTCTCATGCATCTCTTCCATTTGCCTGTTTATCTGTATCCTTGGAGATATTCTTTTTATGATAAACAAGTAAATGTAAGTAAAGTTTTTCACTGAGTTCTGTGGGCTGTTCTAGCCAATTAATTGAACTTGAGATGATTGTGAGAACGCTGATTTATAGCTCGTTAGTCTTAAAGAGGGAGACAGTGGTTGGGAGTGAGCACTGCTGACTCTAATACTACCTAATACTATTTAATATTATCTAATACAATCTAATGCTATCTCTAGTAAATAATGTTGGAATTAATTTCAATTATAGGATACACAGTTGTCTACTAGGGAATTGCTGGTGTTGATGGGGAGAAATCCCCACATACCTATTGGGAACCAAAGGTGCAGTACTGAGTTAGGAAAAGTGAATATGAACGAAAGTATGAAAAATTTTTTAAAAAAGTTTGCTTTAATTTTTTCCTTAAGAATTAACTTATCATTACTATGTTTTTCATTGGAATCTTTCATATACATTTTTCTTGAATTCCTGAATTAAGTTACATGCCAACTGCCACAGTCTGGATGGGCACAAATCACGAGCCACTGAAGCAGGAACAAACTTTATTTCTGAACTTCACCAGCACACTCCACACACGCTCCCCGGGAACTCTCTCAAACGCCACCCACGCGGCTCCTCCAGGAACCACCAACCAGAATTCCCTCCTCTGGCACTCCCCCAACCAATGGGAACTCTCCAGGGGAATTCCCTCAGGAACTCCAAAGTAGCGTGAGAACTCCAAAGTAGCAGGCCAAGGTGGACAGCAGGGGTCTAATATACACAGCTTAACATAACCATTATCATCTCAATGGCTTGCTGGCATCACCTCTCAACCACTCCATTCTGGCAAAAATGCCATGCATCATTCGGACTCTGCTATGGCTCTCAGCAGCCAACTATATAGGCCAGTACTATGTAAAGGAGTTAAGGGGCATTCAGTGTTTCTTTTGCATTTCTAGGGTTGAGACTATAAATTTTTTGGTCCTCCCAGAAACATTTAGATGCGTATCATTTGAGTCAAAGATGTGAGCCTTCTCTAGGTGTCTAGCATATGTATATTTATAAGGAGGCTGAGAAATATATTTACTCCATTTAAAGGAATGTGCAATTATAAAAACAGAAGATCTATAATTTATTATTATCAGCAAGCAATAGTTTTAATAATCTTAAGAACCCTGGCAGCACAATAGTTAGAGTAGAATACAGGATATCTCCAATTTTCAGGAGAAAACATTGCTGACACCCATAAGAGTATGTCATCATGACATGGAAATGGGGTTAAAATGATTTTGAATTTGGAGTATATTTCCTAAACTATTGAATCTAACTAACTTCTGAGTAGAATATTCGTTATTATCTAAAACATTGTCAGTTACTTGAAAGTATTTTAGAGCACATTTATTATATGCTAAGCTCTACTTGCTTGCCAGTCTTATAAAAAGAATTCTCATTTCATTATTTGTAGTTTGTGTTGTACAAACAAAAAAAAGATACATGATTTTGAATGATGTTAATGCAAATTTATTCCTAAGTTATTTGCATATTAATCTATAATTACATTTTTAACTCTATGGTGCTAGGTAATACAGTAATTTGGTCATGTGTATGCCAAGAGAGATTTGTTTTTAAATCATGAAGAACTAAAGATATGGGTTTAAAAATAGTAATACAGAAACCAAACTTTTTTTTTTTTTTTTAATTGGGGATTGAATCCAGAGGTGTTTAACCACTGAACAATATTCCCAGCCTTTTAAAAAATTATTTTTAAATTTTGAGACAGGGTCTCACTAAGTTGCTTAGGGTCTTGCTGAGTTGGTTGCCATCCTCCTGCCTTAGCCTCAGCCTCTAGAGCTTCTGGGGGTTACGGGAGTGTGCCCATGCTTGGCAAAAACAAAACAATTTTTGTTATTATGTTGGTGGTTTTTCTTCTTTCCCATATTTTGAAATTGCTTTGTAAGTTTGGGGATCATAAAGTAAGTTTCCTTCATCTTTTCCTACTGGTAAAATACTTCTCATGTAACTTCTGAAAATGCTCTAGATTTTTAGTCTATATCCATTTTGGTTGTTTATTTATGAAAAACATAAAAATTGACATTAAGAAGACGCATTATCTGTAAACTGTCTTGAATTTGCATGAGTGGACAGGTAAACACATTCATTTTTTCATGCAATATGTAAATTTCTTGTTTGACCTTTGGTTATTGATTTTAGCCTTTAAGGCTAACATATAGGAAGTGATATAGTATGTCATTTTGTTTCCCACATAGCCTGTCGTGTAGCATCTTACATGCTGAGAGAAGTTTTTTTCGTCTGAGATGCAGAAATGAAACTCAGTTGCACAGAAGCAGCCATGGACAGAAGGGCCTATCAACACTCCCGTCTAGCTTATTAAATTCCAGGTAAGTAATTTTATGTGTTGAGGCAGGGTTACGAAATTATTATCTTTCTATTTTTTAAAGATATTACTAAGGCCAGTTGCAAATCTTCAGTTCTAAAACATAATGCTCAAGTGTCAAATACCCTGCCTGGTCAGTCATTGAAATGGTAATGTTTCTATCTAAGTCTCTTTTTCTTGGTAATTTTCCTAATTATGATTGACTTTGTGTTTTAAATTTTTGCATAGCTCCCAGAAAACATTTTAGCAAATGACAATTTTATATAATATACTCAAAATTCATAAATAATTCACTAGACTTTTATAAAAATGTAATCATTCAAAATATGAGACAACTGCCCGATATGTGTCTTTTAAAATTTTTTTTTGTTGTTGTTGGTTGGGAAAGCAGTTACAAACAAAGATAAAAATCCACTGGGTAATTTAATCCTCAAAAAAAAATAAGCATTTTCTAATACATATCTATTTCATAAGTGAGGCCTAAAGTCAAGAAGCTAAGATGTATGACATACTTATTTGCAAATTATTCAATCATTAAACATTGGCTTTTGATAATTTCTTTATTTTCCAAATTTTCTAAAAATATTCTCAGAGTAAAGAGATTTTTTGTGGGAACTTTACATGGTTTTAAATACTCATGGTTCCATAAATTTGAGACCGAAGTGCTTTATAATTTTATACCTACATTATGCTTTGTTCATTCAACATCATACTATGAGAACTTTACCTGGTATTTACATATAGTATGAGAACTAGTTTTGAACTAGTAGCATAGAATTTAATTAACAATTCTCCTGGTATTTGGTCTTGGCATATTTTATAATTTTAACTACTGTCAATAATATATAACAAATCATGGCTCATAAATCATCCTTTGCATATTCGATTATACTCTTAGGCTATGTTCTGAGACATTAAATTATTAAGTCCCAGTCATGAACATGTTTTAAGAATTTTATACAATATAAATACGCAGTCCCACATGTGCACATACACCCACATATATCCCCTCACTAACATAATTTCACCAAGAAATCAATTCTTTCAGTTCTCTTTACTAACAACTAAAATGTACTTGTACTGAACATTAACAGAGATAAGACAGAATTTAGAAGTGAAGCTCATACTCAAGAAGCTAAAATGTATAACATGCTGATTTGCAAATTATGCAAAACATGAGATGTTGATTTGGCTTTAAACTTATGGTGGTTTAATTTGTGATATCAATGATAGAAATCAATGGGACGTCTTCAGATGAAAAACTTCCTAAAGATGTTATAATGATTATAAATATTTGCTGTCAATACAAGTTAGTTTTATTGGATAGTTTCTTTTCTTTTTTTAAAATTTTTTTTAGATGTTGATGGACCTTTATTTTATTCATTTATTTATATGTGGTGCTGAGAATTGAACCCAGTGCCTTACACATGCTAGGCAAGCGCTATACTACTGAGCCACAACCCCAACCCTGGGTGGTTTCTTTTAAAAATCATGAATATTAGAATGCTGGAAACAAATCAAATTGTAATTGCATAAAATTAATTTTCCAGAAGGTCAATGTGATTTGCTCAAACCACTCAGATTTCTTCTGGTCTCTCAAAACAAATTTGTGGAACAGTAAATTTTAGAGTACAATGCAAATGTGGATGGGTTGTCTTCTTTTCAAAAATTTCTCCTTGAAAATTGTATGTTAATTGAGTTTGTTAAATAATAAGTAACAGTGCACTGGAAATTGTACAGAATATTTCCAGTGAATTTATAGAGTGAAATTGTGGGGGAGGTTCCTTGCTCAGGAAAATTGCTCAGGGAAAGTAGCAATTTAAAGAAAACTTTTGCAGCTCCATAATATCTGAATTTTGTCCATTTTATACAAGAAAGAAAATACAGTTACACAAGACAAAGATCAGAACATGACCTTTTTAAAAACACAGACGGGCTTTGGGTTTTGACTCCAATATAGAACTGTGAGTTAAATGGGATGAGTTTGTGAGACTTTTTCTCTAAAATGTGTACAATTCTTAGACTTGTATGTCCTGAGTCTTCTCTATCATTTGCATATAAAATTTGCGTATTGCTTCAACCTTTTGACACTGCAGTGACAGTTCACAATATTGTTAGGTATTTTAGAGACAAATTTTAAGAGAATTATACCAAAATATTAGCAATATTTTATTGCAGCATAAATATTTGGCTTGTCCAAAGGCTACTCCATACTGTAGATTCCATATGTCCAGAGAAGCAGTTAAGATTACTTTCTGTGGAATCAAAGATTGATAAAGTACCAGTCATATTACAGATACTTTAATATTATTCTTTATATATGCAAAGTTCAAAAGTGGAATGAGGCATCTAAATGTTTTCTTTCTTATATTTCACAGACAATGTAAAAATCATCATACATGCCAACATTTTAAACCAAGAAAGCATCAATTTACTGCTCTTTTATTATAAAAGGAGAAGAAAACATAGGAACTTTTTTTAACTAAAAAAGGAATATTGTCTGTATATCTTTTATAAATATATACGTATAAATTTATGAATTTGAATATTTCTTATGATGATTAATTAGGGGCAAAACTTGAGGTGGCTTTTTTGTCAGTATTATTCTCTATATTTACTCATTTTTTAAAAATTATTTTTTAATACTATATTCCTTAGAAAGAATTCACACTTAAGAAGTTGGGAATATGTTATTTGAAATTTTAATATGTAGGTTATTTCTTCCCCACTTGTTTTTGTTCATTTATTCAACTCATCTATTTGTATCAGTATTGCTACATAGATATTTATTTTATACTTAACTAATTTTTAAATTTAACAATTTAAGCATTCTTTATGGTTTAGAAATGTAGTTAAGCATACTATATATTGAGAATTTCTGTTATAAGAATTAATTACTATTACATATTTAACTATTTTAGCAAAAACAGAAAGATAATATCTCTCCCTCAAATTATACTTTAAAAATAATACTCCAAAAATATCCTTATATGTATTTTTCTGCATATTTATCCAAGTATTCTTTATGATAATTTCCTAAAAGTAAAATTATGGTCTCAAATGGGTGACACACTTTAAGATTTGTATTTGGTGCCTTCCAGAATGTTTGCATCTATTTATGTGCCAGTCCCAAATTCTCTGGATTCTATTATCATATGGAGACCACATTTTGAATCTTTGCCAATTTTATAGATGAACAACACCTTGCCATTTCAGATTTACTTTGTATTTTTAATTTGGTATTTTTGTGTACTGTGAGATAGCATTACCATGACAGTGTAACCATGTGTATATATTAGTGAGTGAGTATGTGTGTATTGCTTGTTTGCTACCTGTCTGCATTGGTATTATTTGTTAAGTAATCTAGTCTTCCTTGTCAGTTGAGTACTCATGCTTTCCTATGAAACTCAATATACTTGCTTAGAAACAGTTCCTCTTAGAAATTAGGAGGCAGAATGCTGCTGGCATAGGTCAGATGGCTCAACAATACCAGGAACGTGACTCTCAGAATTAATTAATTTATTTATTTATTCATTTATTTTTGTGGTACCATGGATTAAACTCAGTAGCACTCAAACAGTAAGCCACATCCCTAGCCCGTTTTTGTCTTTTATTTCAAAACAGGGTCTCGCTAAGTTGCTGAGGCTGTCTTTGAACTCACAACTTTCCTGACTCAGCCTTCCTAGCTTCTGGGATTACTGGTGTTTGACACCAAGCCAGTCTCAGGTCTTTCTTTGTGTGAAAAAGGACTGCCACAAATCTGGCTTCCCATGAATGCTTGATGTACAAAACACAAGAAAGGACATAAACAAATTTTTTTTCCCAAAATTTTGAACTTCTGATTATATTGTGTTATTCAGACTTGGTGCCACATTCATCAGAAGAAAAATAAATTACTTTCTGTCTACTCTGAATCTTAAATATGGTGGCACAAAGGGAAAAGAGAGAATAGAGTGAATTCTGGCTTAAATACTCAGAATTGACCGCCAAACTCATTGTTTTTATAATTGTAGTTACTTTTCAATTTAGCATCTATGGAGTCCTTACAGTGTGTTAGAAATGCTAAACATCATGTGTTCATGATGTCTTCTTTACTCTTTAATGATATTAATGTCATCTTTACCACAGGGTAAAGAAGACATCATCACAGGGATATTTAATGTCATCTGATATTAATATTAATATCAGATGACATTAATATCTCTAGTTTGCATAGAAGAAAATTCAGTAACAAAAGCATCAGTAATCTAAATATTTTTGAACAAAGACATCTTAATTTCCAGTCTTTTAAAGTTATACACTGTTATTAATGACTTCTTAATATTCTTTAATGTTATTTAATATACTAAAATGATAAATCATTTAAAGAGAATTTTTAACATCAACATATCTTTTAATTTCTGGAATAAATTTCTCTTGTTTAGGCTTCCATATTCAGCTATCTGGAATCAGTTTGCTAATAATTGATTTAATCTATATATTATGAAAATATTCATGCTTTGGATTGGAATCTAATATCAGTAATATATTTTCATAAAAATGTTTTTGAAAAATTTTTAATCTTACCTTGTTTTGAAAATATTTGAAGGTGACATCTCAGACCAAGCACTGGAGGGACTTCTGGAAGATAATTTTAATAGAGAAGTAAAAATATTTTACATGTTAAAAACATTAATTTAAAAAAATCAACATTGATTTTTCTTTGGAATTTGGATTAGAAGTGGGAAAAATCAAGCATAGTCAGTCTACTAGATGTTGAAATAATAGACAAATTTCACAATTAGAAGACAAACTTAAAAAAAGAGAAATGTAGAATATATGAAAGATATTATATATATGTATATACATATATTATATATAAACACATATATGTATATAAAATATTGTAATAAAATACATGAGAACACAAAGATGATGGAAGAAAGGCAAATCAAAGAAACTAGAGAAGAATAATTAAAGAAAAGATTTAGTACTCAATATATGCTGATTATTGAAGGAAGATGAAATAGGATAACAGAAATGCAGAGAACCTCTTACAAACTTCAATAAAGGAAGGAAAATGAAGAGGCCCCTGCAGAGAAAAGACAGGTCTGGCACAGGACAAAGTCAATAAAGCAATGAAAAAATTATATAGAAGGAATGGTGAAAATTTCATAATTTAAAATTATTATTCTATACTCCCTAAACTTTCTTTTAAGTGTGAGCTTAAAACATATGATGGCTAAAAATATATGGCACAATGTGCAAATTAGAGATACATTTATCAATTGAACATCATTGTAAAAAAGGAAGCAAAATGAAAAATAAATTTTAAAATCAAAACATAAAGGGAAATCATAATAATTTTATAAAGAGAAAAAATATTCAAACCGATAATATTCACTTCTCAGTTCTAAGTATCAAAGGTTTGTCATAATAAATGAGTTATGACATATGTACTATAATTTTACCTTATATATACCAGAGTGAAAAAAAGAAGTAAAATAAAAATCTTACAGACCTCTGATGGGTTGTTCATACTAAGAATAGGATTTGGTACACATGATTTTGAAAAGTACATATATGAGACACATAAGGCCTGGAATCAAGTGCTATCTGTGCATAATAAAAGGATAGGTGAAAATGAATAAAATAATAGTTGAAAATGAATAGACTCCAGTGTAAGGTGAAATAGTATTTTGTGGCTATTTAAAACACTATCACATTAAGCAATTAGCAAAGTATTTTATGCATACAGATTTCATTTGGGGGATCATTGTGAGGTGGTAAGTTAATCAAAGCAATATTCTGTGTGTGAGATGATGAAGAACTGGAGTGCCAGGTAAAATGACAAGGTGAGTTCAACACAGAATGATCTGGCAATAAGTTATAGATTTGATTCAGGAGGATCAGAGAGGTAAGCCACCACTTCTGTCCTCCAGTACCTTCAACAAAATGCTTTCACTACACATGGGAGGATATGTTCAGATTTAATTTGAATCTCAGATAACAACAAAATTAGTTCATGTGTTTATGAGTCAATTTTTTTTAAAAAAAGTACTAACACATTTTTGAGGATACGAGTATGAAGATTGATTGATACATTTGTTAAGATTTGTAAAGTGAAATGACATAAATGTAAGCCATGATTTGAAATTCAAATTTAAGATGGTTTCAAGAAACCTTTACAACAGGAAATGAGGGGAGAAAAATAATTCCATATCTTTCTGTTCTTGCAGGCACTCTCTGACTCTTGTGGTTATTTGAAAAATATGGACTCATAATTATATTTAAAATATGGTGGACACCTGTTAGGTAAATAAAAAAATCACAAACAAACAAAATTAGTTTACAAATAAAAAGTTGTTATATGGGGAAATTAAAAGTATAAAATATATTTAAAATTTAAAGTAAGAACAAATTAAGATGTACATAATTATTCTGTTTAAAGACAAGAAATTTCTATTTGAATAAAAATATCATATGCTCTATGCAATAGTTATCTTTAAAACAAAGTTAAATAGCAAAGAGACATAATTAGTAATTAAGCACCCAGAAAATATACCCTTTGTATTTTTTCTCCATAAAACAAAATATTACATTTTAACTACAAAGTTTTGAGAGACATTCTCTGTTTAGTCAAAAAAATAGAAAGTTTTTTCTATGTACAATATTTTGTATTCTGAAAGCTTAAAATCAATCTGCACAAGTATGTATTTTCATTTTCAAAATGAAGGAAATAAGAAAGAAAAGGAAAGAGAGAGATAGAGGTATGGTACAGGAATATTTCTATTATACTGATTGGTTTGTTGGGAGAGTCTTCCCATAGCATAGTTTTCAAGATAGAGCATTAATTTGGTGATGGCACAAAGGAACAGGATAAATGAGGCAAAGACCTCCAATTTGACATAGTGTGTATTCATATAAATGAGGCAAAGACCTCCAATTTGACATAGTGTCTATTCATATTCAAGTAAATGTGGCATTAAGACCCTTTGAGATCCTGTAGAGGGGAGCACATGATAATCCAGAGATAACATTGAAAACAATTTGTATTAACAACATAACTTAGTTCTATTAAAACCAATTCTAATTAAATATTTGTGGAATGTAGCAAACTTGTTTTATAACTTAACTTTGTCATTACAGAATTCTTTGTTGTTTTTCTCTCCCACAATTTCTTAATAAAATCCTTCAACATTTGATTCTAATTCTGTCTTACTCTTTTATATTAAACCAATTAGATAATCCATTAAACAAATGGGAGGAAATAGCATTAATGATATGTTGCACTTGCATTATGAAGTTAATTGGATTAACTAAATTAGCTCCTTTCTATTCAAGTCTGCATATGTTTTCAACTTTTAAAGCAAGAAATCATGAAGAGAATTCAGATTTCTGTGGTTTTTATCTCTTTATTGTAAAGCAAAGGTCAGTGAGAGCACATATTATTAACAAACCTAAAGTTTAAAGAAAAAAGAAATGGAAAAAAATAAAGCTAAATAGAATAGAAGTGAACAAGAAAATAATCTTAGAAATTTAAACAACATATAATCTTCTAAACCAATCAAATATTTAGGGAGTAAAATAATAACTGTGCAGCAAAAATATGGATATTTTGGTTTGGTTCTAAAATTCCATGACACCCTCAGATGAGATCTTAGTAGGATAATGGAACAACCTAAGGCTCATAGTTTTCTATAGTATGAAAATGCTTTGTTTGAGAGTGAGATCTTTCTCAGGAAATCTTGTGTAACTTGTATACCTTGTTTCAAGGCCAGGTCAACCTTCAATACAAGTTACATGAATTTTAACAACTTTTCTTGTTCTGATAAGACAATTCAAATTTTCCAGCCATGGTTAATGCTAGAAATTTTAATGCCAGGGAGAAAAGTGTGAGTCCTGATTATCTACTGGAGAAACCCAATTATTCATTATATTAACACAGAGCTCATCGCACTAGGAAATGGTACTTACTAAAGTAGAAAGATTACCATTACATTAATTGTGTTTTAAAACAAATATGATTCTAAAATAAGTATAATAATATTCCATCAGTTTTGTATTTAGAAGCAGAGATTGGTGTATGATTGTATTTATTCAAATTTTATAGGAAGCGGCAAACTTTGTATATCTAAGTAGATAGTTCTTCATTCAAAGCAATGTTGGTCATCACTAAATCTGCCAATGCACATAACTCACAAGAGTTAAAACCTTATGGTGTGAATAGTCTTATTTTATAATTACTTTTGTTGAACTAAATAAAATTTAATTACTTTTAGTAAAAAAAAAACAGTTTTGACTTTTACAGGAAAGCAAATAAAATATTGAAAATTATGTAAATACTTTAGATAATGTGGCTAAAATATTCAGAAATTAAGATGTCAGTTTGAATTATAAATAATCAACAAAAGCCTTTAGGAATTATGAATTAATCAAGTATATTTTTCCACTGTAGACAACTATTGACTTTCTGCTGCATAATTTCACATATGCATAGATCAGATTCTATAGTTACATTTGAGTACACTAATTATTTGCACAGTAAAAAGGATGTATATACTTGTATTAGTCTATTATCAATTGCTATAACAAAATAGAGGAGGCTGAGTGATGTATAAAGAAAAGAGATTTACTTAGCTCACAGTTTTGGAGTTTGAAGGCATGGCACCAACATTGGCTTAGGTCTGCTGAGGATTTCACAGTGGATGACACCACAGCAGGAGTATGTACAAGAGGAATAGATCACATGGTGGTGAGAGAAGAAGACAGAAAGACAGGCAGGAGACAGCTTGCTCTTTTCAAATAACCCTGTCTTGAGAATCAACTAGTGTTCCATAGGAAATACAGTTTTTAATACAGCACCACCAATGATCTCTCAGTCTACCCCAGATACCACCTCCCAAATATTTCACCACCTTTTAACATTGTAACATTAGGGACCAAATTTCCAAATCACAAAACCTTGAGCAACAAACTATATCAAAACCATAACAACATCATAAAACAAACACATGCTCTTAGTCAATTACAATGTTTTTGCCAAAATATTACAACTCATAACAAATTATTTTTCTTTAATTTTCCCAATAAATAAAGCTCATGTCTATACCTACAAGAAACTATAATAAACTTTCCAGAAAACAATAGAGAAGAATATCAATTCTGCTCCTCTTAGTTAGTTCACTCAAACTAACTCATGCAAAAAATTAGAAAACTTCTTTGAAACTAGGAAACACTCAACATTCCAACTATAATAAAGGCCTGACATGTACATTGGAATTAGGCTCAATTGGGGAATAGGTTAAGAGAGGGAGGATATAAACCTCTTGCACCATAGAAAGAATACACAGAACACAATTTCCACATGAAAATACTATTGTAAGACAAAATAAAAGCCTACCCATCTTACATTGAAGTAGAACAGACAAGTGACAGGAGTCTCTGAACCTGCTACGCCATGTCATTAGTAGGTATCATAAATAAAATTTTATAAAGTACAATATTAAATTTTATCAAATGTGACTTGGAATCCAGTTGGAATCTCAAACTCAGAATAAGCACTGAATATTCTCTTTTTCGTTGATTTGGGTTTACACTCTACCTTTTTTTACTCCAAACTCTACCTTTGAAAGCTGACAACTATATACTGTATAGTTGGACATTCTCCCCATGAATTAAATTTTATTAATAATTTTAATCAAGTTAGTTTTGATTAAATGTTTTATTTATTTATTTATTTATTTTAAGAGAGAGAGAGAATTCTTTAATATTTATTTTTTAGTTTTCGGTGGATACAACATCTTTATTTTATTTTTATGTGGTGCTGAGGATGGAACCCAACAGCCCTCGCATGCCAGGCGAGCGCGCTACTGCTTGAGCCACATCCCCAGCCCTAAATATTTTATTTTTAATATGAAAAACATATCTACAACCTGTTTACAAGTTATGATGAAAACCAATGTAAACAAGTTGCTTGAGCTTGAAAGAGCAAGGGAAGCAGATCAGAACATGAAAGGAAGAAAAGGGGGGGTTTCAAGACAAAGGGAAAATACATAAATCAATCCATTTCATATGTATGTTTTACATAAATATGACTAAAGAATGCCTCATTCATATAAGCAGACTTTCTTGATAGTGTTTTCATCCCACTTTGTAAAATTGTGATAGTTATCATGAAATATCACAGACACACAATATTTGATTTTAAGTTGATTTTGAAAAGATGGTTTCTAAACATATTTTTGCCTAAAACCTGTTTATAAGTTGTTGTAACGCAAGCCAATGCAAACAAGCTGCGTGAATTTGAATGACAGCTGAAGCACTGAAAAAGCTCTGTGAGAAGACTCTTCAGCTCTCCTGAGCAGTTGCAGCATAAAAACTTCACCAACTATCTTAAACCCTGACAAAGCATCAGTGTCTCTGATTTCAAGTGTGAAACAGGGGTTTTGTGAACCACCACACAGATACCATGTGGCAACTCCTATTTTTGTGTGCAGACTGAAGAAAGAAATCTTGCTTACCGAGTCAGCATCCATAACAGTGAAAGTCACTCCCCTGATATCTTTGTGTATTCCTATTGCCTTTTTTCTTTTGCCTCCTCTAATCAACTCATTCAATATTGAGCATGTTGAAGGACATAACCTACTATAGTACAAATCACAAGTGTTTGCTATCAGCAGCATAGCTCAGGATTGCCTACACTTTACATCCTACACCAAGAGTTTTACATCTGGGCTCATAGTAATTCTAATAAAATAAACAGTATAAGAGCTAAATTTGATTTCAGGTCCAAATAAAGCATATTCATTTAAATTTATGCCACCAACATTTATTTTTAAATGAAGTTTGAATTACATAATTAATTATAAAGAAATACAAATAAGCACAAAATCCACTACAGGCAATAGATAATTCTCTTTTGGTTTCCAAAGCAATTTCTGTCACATGTTGATTCTCTGGAGCTCATTATACACATAAGGTTAGTGTAACATTTTCAGACAAATTTCTATGCATATATGTGTTAATGTGCTTAGCGTGTTTTAAAAATTTATATGTTTTAATATGTTATTTTTGTTTTGTTTTGTTTTTATAATGCACATTAGCAAGCTACCCAAGAAAGTTTTTATGGATGTAGTTATTTGTCAACTGTGGGAAATAATCTATAGTTAAACCCATGGATGTTCACTACTGAGCTACTTTTCCAGTCCTTTTTAAAATTTTTCAATTTTAAAGATGGACTCTCACAAAGTTGCTGAAACTGGCCTTAACTGAACTTGTGATTCTCTTGCCTCAGTCTTCCAAGTCCTTGGGGTTGCAGGTGTGTACCATTATGCCCAACTAAGTTTTATTATTCTAATCAATTATATAATTTTGTAACTTGTGTTCTTTGCTGTAACAACACTTGCAATTTGCCATAGTATACAACAAAGGTGAATGCAGATGGATGGGGATGGGGAAAGTCATAATGAAAAATAACCTATTCATTTATTAATTTTAAAAATCAAGATATTTATAAACAAAATAGTTGACATTGTCAGTGCAAACATTTAATGGGGACACAATAATAGACAATATTGATAGAAATACAATAAATTTCATTCTGGTTTATAATTAGCACAATTTAATAGAAAAATAACATTTAAACTTTTAGGCAAAAAGGACCATTAGAATGACGATAATGGTGGAAATGTCTTAATCACTCAATGTAATTGCATTTAGGTAATTTGTGAAATAAGAAAAAAGCCAGTACCAATATTTTAAATAGTTTATTTTAAAATTAGTCCAAATAAATAGAAAAATTAGTCATATTAAAATTCATTTTAATAAACACTGAAGAATTTAGAGGTTTTAAAAAACATCAAGCAAAAAATTGTTTTGTAACTATATAAGCTATATTTTCTGTTCAAATTTCAAAAATTATCTAAACTTTCTTGTTCCTTTGAAAATACCAAATACATTTGTTTTTATAAACTGGGTAATAATGAGAGTTATTATGGAAGTCATGATTTTTATATATAATTTACTTTGGATATTTTAACCTTTTTCTTGGGTTTCTCTTTTAGTAGTGATGAAAAGCATTCATTTCTTTCTACAGTGTGCAAAGCTTTTTAAAATGTCCTGGTATATTGTTGGCAAGGGACCATTAGAATGCTGATAATAGAGGAAAAGTAACTTTGATTTTGAAACTCTATTATTTAAGGTTTTGCTGCATTCCCTTAACATGTTGAATACTGAAGCTTGTTAGTAGAATAATTACAAACATTTCCTGGAAGGCATTTTATCTGTCCACATTTCAAACAGACAAGGGAATTGGAATCTGAATATACAATGGTAGTTCTTTTGATTATTCTTTGAGTGTTAAATTTTAAAGTGAGTTTTATGAAACCCACAGGAAGATATATTTTTCTGGTACCAATTCATTTTTATTTTGACTTGGTAATGAATGCTCATGCTCTTGTATGAACTTGAAAATAATACTCGAATGCATAGCTTAAATATTTTGTGAATCAATAGCAAGGAAAAGAATTGCAATATGATAATGTATAAATTTACATTTAAAATAAATCAGTACTTATTTAGAGTAGATAATTATGTTTTCAATAAAATGTAATGCTATGTTGTTAATCAATTTTATTTTTGAATTGCTCTTTATGCCATTGTGCCAAATTATTTGTGACATAAAAAAGTAATTTTAAGAAATTATTGATTTTGTTGCAATGTTTTAAAAATTATACCATATTAAATATTTGGCATCAAGTTCACCCCTTCTCCCAGACAAATGAGGTTTTTGTTTTTTTTTTTTCCCACATACAAGCATGATTTAGACTTCTAGGATAAAATCTATCTGGACAGCAAAAGTTTCTCAAAACATTCTACTTATAAACAGACAGGATAAAGTAAAATAGCCACAACAAGAAAAATTGCAAATATTACCAATGTACTTATTTATCAATTTTTAAAAAAATATCCATTTTTTTAGTTGTAGTTGGACACAACGCCTTTATTTCACTTGTTTATTTTTTTATGTGGTGCTAACGATGAAACCCAGAGTCTCACATATGCAAGGCAAGCGCACTACTGCTGAGCCACAACCCCAGCCCCTTATTTCTCAATTTTGGAAAAGATTTCCACTAAGAAAAAGGTCAGAGAAAAATGAAGCAATCAATATAAGTAGCTTCCCAAGGGACACAGCCTCATCTAAGAAAATGCCTAGTCCTGGAAAAAGACAGGATTTGGGTTTCCATGTTTATAAAACTCCAGCTTATAGATTCATCAAATCAAACAGCCATGCACTTTCTACATGTGGGATGTCCACAGTCCTGTATCTAAGCATTCTCCATCATGATTCAACTTTCCAGTTTTTCATGGGAAATCCATGTCTGATGATGGAGGAAGGGAGAGAAATGGGTCCATTGCCAGAGGGGAACCGGAGAAGAAGCTCTCAGAATACCCTGGGAATTTTAGATCATGTGAGTACCTGGGAGATAGTGACTATGTCCTCTGTCTTACCCTAGTTCCCAAGAAAGAATGTCAGCTGCAGAGGTGTCATTGGTAATCATATTGGGGCAATTGGTTGCTAGACCATTCCAGATAAGTTGTGAAGGGAGAAGAACTTGATAGAGATGTACAATGCTGACCTCCAAGGAAGAAAAAAGTGTGTGTGTGTGTGTGTGTGTGTCTTTATGGAGGCATTTCCCCACCACCTTTAGTTCCCTCTATGTATCAACAGGTAATACAGGAGGCAGGAGTTGGATATTTATAAGGAATATATTTCTCAATCCAACAATAAGGAGTCACTATAGAGAAAAGGCTGGAATGAGAAACAGTGAGCTAAGGTTAAATAAATCTTTGGATATCTAAGCTGGATAAAATAAGAACAGACTAGTATTAAACACAATTTAGAAGAAAAGTAAAATATTCATTGTAAAATTATATGCAGTCATTAAACGAATGTTTAATAGGATATTGAAATTATGTGTACTTACATTCAAAAAGCCAGACAAAAAATTGAATAGTATGTACATGTAAATAATAAGTAAAAATTGTGGAAACTTTCAGTAGTGTAAATTATAATTTCATTTTTAATTTTTAAAAATTTTGTTATGTAAATTCTTTGTGTCTTTCATGTTCTCTTTGAAGAATCATTATTTAAAAATGAAAAAGTGTATTTAAAATATGGAGGGATTAGTTGTACTTAAGGAACTTAAAAATTTAATCCACAACTAATCTAGAGAAAACATTGATATCTTCTTTTCCCTGATATAATCTTGTACAGCTGCATGTTCTTCATGCTGTGTGTTTGACTTTGTCTTTACTGAAAATCTGTTCTTTTCCTATTATTTAAGTATTCTGCATAATATCAGCTAATTTTGTAGACACTTCCATAGTTCAGGAGCCACTTATTCATAACTTCTTATTTTATTTTCATAATTTTCTTGATAATATAGATTAAGAATTTTATCAGTGTTCTAGATATGAAAAAGCCAAATCAAGGGATATAGAATAAAAGAATGGAAACAGGTAACTTAGCTATTTTGTAAAGCAAAACTGAGGAAAGAGGGAGAGAGAGAGAAAGGCCAATCTCATAGTCAAAGAGGTTGCTTAACCTCTAATTCTCTGCTTAATAAATACAAAGAATCATAGCTTACACTATGAAATAGTTAACTTCAGCAGCAGTTTATATACTCTGCCCCATTCCCTTTGTGACAAATGAGTCAATTGAGCCCACTTTAACCACAGAAGACAACACACTGCAGTGGAGATAACACAGAATATGGAATTAAATACACATGATTTCTCCTCCTACATGATAGAACTTGGACTAAGACGAATCTATTTATCTATAGGAAGTACATTAGGATTAAATTTAAAAAAATAATTTAATGTACCTAGTACATTGTAGACAAAAATTAAATGAAATAATAAAGGAATCAAGGTTTATGCTAAGTAAATTGAGATAGATGGAATTTACGAACCAAAAGTTATAATAATGTTGTGCAGGTCTTGAACAGGGAAGGGCATTGAAGAGAAATATAGGCTAGTCCAGGTAAATTTGGACTGCATTTTATAGTTGGTGTAAGATTTTAAAGCAAAGGAATACCTAAGGTTTTTTTTTTTTTTTAAATCAGTTTTCAGAGTATAGGATAACTTATTTTCTTTCCTTTCCTTTTTAAAATTATTTTCTTTTTTTCCCCCACTGGGAATTAAACCCAGGAGGACTCTACTCTACCAATATGCTAAATCCCCAGATCTTTTTACATTTTATTCTGAGACAGTGTCTTGCTAAATTATCCAGGTTGGCCTTGAACTTGCAATCCTTCTCCCTAGTAGCTGGGATTGTAGGAACGTACCTCCATGCTGGGTTTAGAGAATGGATTTCTAAAAAGAGGAGGAGGAATCAACAATGACAACAATTGATTATGTTGAAGACTATGCAATTATTTGAATGTACTGAAATCCTTTGAATGGTACACCTTATTTTAGATTTTTGGTACTGGAAATTTAACCCAGAGATGCTTTACCACTGAGCTGCATTCCCAATCCTTTCTATCATTTATTTTGAGAGAGGGTATCACTATTTTATTTTCAGAAAGCCTTGTTAAGTTGCTGAGGTTGGCCACTTAAGTTGCTGGGATTACAGGTCTGTGCCACCATGCCAGGCTTGAATGGTACATTTCAAATGGATGAACAACATCTCAGTAAAGAGCCTATATCTATATCTAACATATAATATATATAAGATCCATATCTATATGTATATAATATATATATTTCATTAATGCAGAAAATATAAGAAAATTGGCATGAACAGTTTTTACAGATAAATAATTTAAAATAAATATCCAGTTCTATCATATAACACTTTCACAAATGAAAATTTTAATTTATAACATTTTTATACACAATTTAAATTGATATTAAAATATAAGATTGTTATAAGAATACACAGGATAAGTTGGAAATAATTCAAAAGAAATACTTCCAAGAAATAGCTATAATTCATAGTTTTAGGTATAACCATCATTCCTGTTTGATATGATTTTCTTTTTAAATGAATCCAAGATGAGATTATGTAAATTACATGAAAAAATATAGTGTAAATTTGTTTACTTTGATTATGTTGAGCATAATTTAGCATCTAAATGAACAATTATTTGAATCATCTCATGTGTTAGTGTGTTTAAACAAAATGTTCAGAATATGGCCAAAAACAAAGAACCACACTACTTTGAGAACTTATAAGAAATGACAATATAAGCCTTATGAGTTAATGAAATATTTTGATTGTGGCTTTAAAATTTGGCACTTAAACCTGCTAAAGTCCAGGGCAGCACTCCAATGGTTGGCAAAAGCACAAATGTTATTATGGTTTTTAAGTGAGTTATGATCAACAGAATAAATGAGTGTAACTTTCCAAATGCCTGAGTATAAAGTTTGTCATGGAGTCACTAAGGGAAATTAATAGGGTAGTAAATTTAGAACATAGTAAGATAAATATTTTTTCATGCAACAGATAGTCACCTTGTGAAATTCATAGCCATAATAAGCTAGCTAAATAAATATTGAGTCCTGGTAAGTTTATGAGGAATAATAAAGTTTTATGTTAACTAAGACATTGATTAAAATGATAGCAAATAGAATGTAATAAGTGAGCTGTGTTAAAATCTGAATAGAAGACAATAAACTCATAAAAAGACATTTGATCCTGAAGGATATCAAAGTGAGGGATTTGAGGGGAAGATGCTCTTTCAGCTCTATTGACTGACAAGGTTATCCATCTATGAGTGTTCATTTACCTGTGTTCTGTCCTAGGCATTCAGCCTAGAAATGTGTCTTCATGCAGATTCCTTGACATGTGAGGTGACTTTTTCAACTGGAAATAGCATAGATAAGACTTTTCTCAGCTAATTTAATATTACATAGCAGACAAAACTCTTATGTGCCAGAAAATGATGCATACATGCCATTCTGGGATGGATATGTAAGTGAAGGGTTAGTATAATACCATACTAAAGACAAGTCTCCCTTACTTAATTTATTTACTTAAAACATGGCTTGAGAAGTCTAGATAAGCTTAATAGCAGACAATATATGTTTAATTACTTTCTCTGACATTCCTATTAAAATATTCACAATAATATTATCATTGCTGTAAAAAGAGTCTCAAAAAAGTGTATCAGAAGGTATAGAGAATATTTTCAGCCAAAACACCACTGGAATACTCACCCATTTTAATGTTGATGGAATTCTAAACTTAATGGGGTACCAACTATTGTACCAAAGAGCTAATATTTCTTTAACATTTACTATGTTCCAGGAATTGTCATAGTTTTTTGTACATGTGAGTACTTTAGTATTATGAGGTGGATAATGGTATATCCCTTTACAAATATGAAAACAGGATGTTAACAAGATGTCAGAATAGGAGGTTCCGGGTTTCACCACCTTCCACAGAAATTTCAAGTAACAGTTATTGACAAACCAGAATACTTCGGTGAAATCTATTCAAACTTGGAATAAACTTTAGTCATCTCTGTTTTTCTGCCAAACGGAATAAAAACTACATTGAAAGAGCAAGATAAATTTTCTTAATTTGATCACACTTCCCCTCCACCTCCCTCAAGTCAGTACAGTGCTAGGCAAAGGATTTCTTGGGGACTACAGTTACTACAGAGGGAAAAGAGAAACACAGGTAGACATCTACCTTCCGTAGCATTCTGAGATGGTTCCTAGCAGGCTTACTTCAGTTTTGCTTCAAGAGGAACATGGCAGAAAATGGCACAGATAGAGTCAGGTAAAAACAAAGCAAGAAGGTAAAGCCCATAACAACTAACATACAGATGTTGGTGTAACTCTATGTATTTGACAACAATGGTGTCTGATCAGAGGTACCAGCTAGTAACAAAGACCACTTAGAATCTGAGTTTCTTATTATAAGAAGTAGAGGGATGTTCTACCTGGATTGAAACCCTAGAAAGAACCACCCTTGAACCCCATCATGGGTCCCCACCCAAGGAGGGAGACGACTAGCACAGCAAATTTGGACTAAGAGCATGGCCTAGCTGTACTCTACCTAGGTGTTTAAATAGGGCTCAACCCAGCCTCAAAGGCAACCCAAACACTTCGACTTAGCAGAGATACAAATCTCAACCATGTATTTCTAGTTAGCATGGTAGCTGCCCTCATCATTGTAATCAGTGACTCTACCTATCTATGAGGCGCCTCCTGTGACCCTGTCCAATGGCTCAACTCAAATAGTAGTACCACCTGGCCAGGAGATAAATATGGTGGTCCTATATGACTTGAGGTGATTCCAGTGCACATCTAGCAGTTCCCCCTCCTGAACTCATTACAAAGATAAGAACCATCAAAGAATCTGAAAGTAAGCTCTGCCTCTCCAAGGTCAGTACTAGCTGAACCATCTAGAATCACAAGCTAGCCTAAATAGTCAAGTTCTATCTCTGTTATTGAACAACTGCAAAAGCTGAAAAAAGTGGATTGTCTCCTTAAATGCAGATAGCAGCACAAGGACACACAGTGTACCAAGACTCAGGAGATCATGACATCCCCAAAAGTCACTAACAAAGCTGTAAGAATGCAGTCTGAAGAAAGGGAGCTGGGGGAAGTGACAAAGAATTCAGACTAATACTTGTAAAGTAATTTAGTGAACTATACAACAATACAGAAAACAAAAAGAAATTTAGAAAATAACAAAACTCAATGAGAAATTTGAGTCAGAAGTAGTAACAATTAAAGAAAAAAAATTAAAAATACAAATCTTAGAGATGAAGTAAACAAAGATTGAACTGAAAAATTCTATAGAAAGTTTCATTAGCAGACTCTATCAAGCAGAGGAAAGACTCAGAAAGCTTGAAGATAAAAAATTTTGAAATTATAAAATCAGAGGTACAAAATGTATAATAAACTTAAAAGAAGTAAGAAATGTTGGTTATTATGGGATAGCATCAAGAGACTTGACCTCGTCATAATAGACATTCAAAACAGTGAAGAAAAAGGGCCAGAAAGTATATTTTTGAAAAAATGACTGAAAATTTCCCTAATCTGTAAGATGATGCCAACATGTAGGTATAGAAATCACAGAGGTCTCCAAATCCAACCCACAGAAGAGTCACCAAGACACATAAAAATAAAAATAACAAAAGTCAAAGAGAACATCAAGAGATAAGAAACATCACATACAAAAGGGACTCAATTACAACTATGGTGGATTTATTAGAAGAAACCCTGCAGGCCAGGGGAGAGTGAGATAGTGTATTCTAAGTGATGAAGAAAAAAATGCCCAACAGTAATCTTTTATCTAGTAAAGGCATCTTCCAAAGTGAAGGATAAATAAAAATATTTCCAGACAAACAAAATCTGTGAGAATTTATCCCCACTAAGCCAACATTACAGGAATTGCTAAACAGAGATTTTTATGCTGCAACAAAAGACTGTGTATATGTCTCTGATTCTTCTGGGCTAGGCTTGATTTGCCAGTGCTGCACATGCTGTTGTACAATCATTTTTCAGTTTTCTAGTGATAGGTTGAATGAGAACTATGTGATCTGAGGGTACAAGGAAATACTATAAAAAATCCTTCTGGTCTTGCCTCTTGCCCATCCAGATTAATAATCCTTCCTCCACATTTGAATGTGTCTGTTCTCATAAAGTTGTATCTTTCTCAGTTCAGTTCTGTGTTTCTACATCAGAATCATTGTGGAACAAGAAAAATGGTCTCAGATACTTTACGTCTTCTTTAGCAATGAATAAGCTGAAATAAGAGCAATCCTTCTTTGAATATTCCCCTGGGACCACACCTGCAAAATCTCCAGGTGATGCTCAGCTGTCTCTCCCTACAAGTTCAAGCCAGTCCTACTACCACTTATGATTCTCTGTTTGAGTGTTTCATTGATTCTGTTCTTTCTGGAGAGGACAAATGCACTGAGGAGTTAATCTTTCAGGTAGGTAGTATCCCCAAACAATAACCAATGGGACTTGATGGAAAAATTATTCACTTTCTATTTTCACAGATGGGATAATTTGGAGGCATATTTGGCATTCTCTGTTGGAGTTTCAAGCATGATTGAGCTTCAGTTGGATGCAGCAGAAATACATCAATCAACACTACTTTCCTTGATTGCTTTCCCTTATTGTTTAATTTTTCCACTTCCTCTTCATATAACCTCCTATATCAGTTAGCTTTTATTATATAACATGCTATATCCAAACTTAACGGTGTTAGCCAATTCTTTATTTCTGTGTATTTTCTAGGCTCAGTAAGGCAGTATTTCTTAAAATCTGGTATCAACAAGACTCACCTTCACAGAGGTCTCCAGATGAATGTTCAACTGGAAAATTCAAGTTGCCTTCAGTCAGAAATTGGTTATCTCATCTAGAGCAACTGGAATGTTGGGGTTCCTTCTCATAATCTTTAGTATATACTATTCCAATGTAAGCTTCTTTACTTATCAGATAGAGTCCAATAGGATGAAAAGAGAAGTTAAGTGACCTGGGAGTATGGAGAAGAAAGAAATCCTTTCATTTACAATGTCTTAGAAGGGCTTGGAGAATATTATGTTAAGTGAAATAAACCAGGCGCATAAAGGCAAGTCCACATGATCTTACTTATATGTGAGATCTACAAAAGTTGAACTCATAGCAATGGAGGATAGAAGGGTCTTTGCCATGGACTGGGGAGGAGAGGTGGGATTGGGGAGATGCTGGACAAAAGATATAAGATTTCAGTTAGCTGGGAGAGAGGAGTCCAATACATCCATTGTATAATATGATGATATTGCTTAAGCCATCTTTCAGTTACCTTCTCAGTAGTATGTGGAGTCTCTGAAATTTGGTCATAGCGAAAAATTCTGTTTCACCAACAAAAGAAGCCTGAACCTTAAAACCAAGTGCTCTCTATGTAGCATAGAAAATAAAGCTCCAACTATATGTCTATCTTAGCTCCTATCATGATCCAATGTGTAAAGCACTGACTTTGATTTTTGTAGAAGGGATGTGTGTACCAGGGGCTCAGATACCACAGCATAGAAAACAGAATCTTGAGAGCAATGGGAAGAAAATGATGTGGCTTTTCAATGTGGATGGACTAAATTTATTTTCACCTTAGTTTTTCATCAGGAGCTACTTCCCCAGAAGGCAAAGCCTACCTTTCAGCCATTGCTCAGGCAAGAATTGGTGTGGGTCTTGCATGTTTAACAGCTGGGAATATGATGTTTGAATTACTAGACACAAACTCAAGAGTCCACTTGGTTCATGCAGGGAGCAGAGGTGGGATGAGACCAATAATTCTCTTCCTACTTTATATAAGAAGTTAATAAACATGTGGTTGTAATACAAAATAGTATGTTTGATGAGGGGATGGAAGGAATGTATAAATGATGTCTGATGGATAATTTAAAAAAACTCATTGTTGAGAAATGAGCTGTTGAAACAGACTGCCCTTCCTGTAACTTCCCACACTACGAAGAGCCATCTAAAATAATACAGATTTGTATCTGAGTTCAGAATGTCTAACATCCCTCTTCAGATCAATGATAGGCTTGCTCCTCAAAAAAGAAACTACAGGATCCTGGTGTCCCTCTCATGGAGTACAAATGCACAGTGAATTTGATGTGCTATAACCAACCATGCCTCTTCAAGGAATAATAGGGACCACATACTAAGAGATGTGCTCTTGGTCTCTTTGTTTTATTTTATAAAAAAAAAGTTAGTTTCAATTTTTTTCACAATTTTAGAATATAGATGTGTCACAAATTAAAATCTTGTTTACCACCCAGTTCACTGATGAGAAATTAAACCAGTATGCTAAATATATAAGGGATTCTCCAATTTTCCCCAAAATTCAGTACATGAAAATCTATACCTTATATGTATTTGTACCTCCCAATATACTAGACTACATATTTCAAGTTGGGATAAATCACTGTTAATTTCTTTCTTCTAGTTCAATTTTATCTGGAATCTGACATTCATAGATAGGGATGTTCAAGAAGTATGCTTCAATTGGTGGGTGGATGCTAAGTGCTTACTTAAAAAAATCCCTGAGGTTAGATGCTTTAAAAAGAAAAGATATTTATTTGGTTTATGGTTTTAGAGGTTTGAGAGAATAGCAATGGCACTGGCTCATGGCAGATAACTTCATGGCAGTAGCTCATTTGTGAGGGAGAGATCACGTGATAAGATAGGAAGCCAGAAAGACAAATAAGGGGCCAGTTATAACTAATCAGTGTCCCAGAGAACTACATTGGTCCCTTCTGAGCACATAACACAATAACCTAAAACACACCCACTCAGCCCACCTCTGAAAGGTCCCACCCTTCTTAACATCTCCACACTGAGGACCAAGCTCCTGATACATGAACTCGTGGGAGACAGACCATGTACAAATGATAAAACCCCTTATGTGCCTATTTGTGTTCTTTATCTTCACAATGTTTTCATATTTAAGAGTGTGAGAAACACAGGCCACTGACTATTATTACTGATTTTTAAGTCTGCTTTTATTTTGTCTCCATTGTAGTTAAAGTCCTCCCAAACTCTGGAGAATTCTGACCTTGTATCCTCCTTTTTCCTAGAAGTTTATCCTCCTTGGTTGAGTAGGGCTGGTAAAAGCCAGGCTCCCCACTTTTCACCACTAGAAACATGGAATGGGGTGGGGTGCTCCACTGGTAAAATTCAGCCTTCCTCAATCAGCCATTTTTTAAATATCACCTGGTAAAGTTATTGAGTAACTAACTAAAAACATGGTATTTTTCTGAGTCAGAATAATAAGTTCTACTGAAATTTGTTCCTGACCCTCACATCAAGGAATCCTGTCTCATTGCATGGTGTGGGGACTTGGAGAAAGCCAGAGCTGAATTGGGAGGGGCGTGGCCAAGAATATCAATCACATTGAGAGACCTCTAACATACCTGACCAGGAGACATGGATACAAAAATAATCTTTTTCAATGGTTCTCCTAGGAGTGAGAACTGTATCCTTGCCACCTATACCCTGGGATAATCCCAGGAAGAAATTTGCCCCAACGAGTAAATTCTGTGTACCTGTCCCTCTAGGGTATCTGGATATATCCTCATTATTGTTACCCTCTCCTCAGAACCACTTTCTTCTCCTTTCCCATCTCCTCTCAGCAGCTCAGGAACTTGATTTCTGGTTTCCTTTCCAGGCTTGTATATAGGACCACTCCCCCCCCCCTTCTCTCTTTCCTTGCAGGTGACCAAGTGTGTTTTCACTTCTGATCATCTTTTTTTCCCTCTCTTTTCCTCTGCAGTGCTTTTATCCTGACTCTTGTTCTATTTTTAATGTTTCCTCAGGGCACATTAAAAGTTTTCCTCTTTATGTGAATGTAGGTATCAGAGATTTTCATAGCTACAGCATAGGAACAGTGGTTTCTATTGGTTATTATATCATTCCTCCTCCCTCTTGGGTAAACCTGGGTTGTTACAATTAACTCCTGGAAGGAAATTAGCTTTTCCATATGCAATGTGGATAAAAAGTAAAAAGGGAGGTGCAGAATTCAAAGATTTTGAAAAAAGTTATTCATGTACCTATTTGCCAACTTCAGAAATAAAATTAAAGTGTTCTTGGAAGGATATATGTCAACATGAACAGAAGATGCAATCAATCACATATAATATAGGATATTGTAGCTCTGCTTATATTAGCGGTTCAGAGAATTTGGTTCAGTATTGATGTCTCTGCAGTGACAGTAACATGACATTTTTTGTTAATATATATTTTCTTATCTCTTAATGAACATTGAAATTATAATTTTATTAAAAGATAAGTATATGTGCTGGAAAATTGTGATATTAACAATGGTTGCAATAATTTTTTAAAGCAATGCAGATTTCTGATAACATGAGTTTACATTATAAAGCAATTACTATATAAGAGTCAACATATACCTTGTTATATTGATGAAAAGACCAACCACAAGTTCATTATTAATTTGTAAAAAGTCTCAAAAGACAGAATTCCGTTTTGATTATTATGCTTTTAAATTCAATTGCCTTTTGTCTATAAATTTTAAATTATCAAACATTTTCCTATCTAATGGGTGCAAAGAATAATACTTTATGCAAGAAACACATTTTGTACATGTAATGGGTTTTTAATCTTTAGATAAGCACTTACTGAAACTCTTGTACTCAAAATATTCTATAATAAGCAGTACTGATGAGTAATATTAATCACTCTGTTTTATGTACTACATCACTAAATTATCTGCCAAATGGGTTATGTTTACTTGGACTCATCTTTGAGAAAAAGTAATGAGAAAATAAAACTATATGTTTCTAGAAATGTATCTTCAAAATATTCTTAATTCTGTGATACCTATTCTAGGAAGATATGGGATAAATATTTTTTTCCCTATTCTTTCCCACTAAGAATACTAGGTATCAACAAATGTCCTGAACTATACATAAAACAAACCCATGAAGACTCTGAAAGCTTGAGGCTGACTAGGGACTTCAGTACCTAGGAGTAACATGGAGGCAAGTTCCCTGGATTTCCTTCTTGTCTTTTTGCGCTGGGAAAGCTGACAGCACAGACAAGAAAGCATCCCCAACAAAAGTTTGTTTTCTTTAGGCAAAGTACAGTGAAAGGGAGACAGTCTAAACAAGACACAAAGATTTTACAGGTTTTTTCATATCTACTCCAGTCAAGTATCACAGGAAAAATGGTGGCCTCATCACTAAGCAAAGGCTTAGTGAGGAAAAAATTTTCTACCCTCAAATGGCTATGTAGATGCTTCTCAACCACCCACTAGGTGGTCCCAGAAAAGGCCTAGTGGAGGGTCCAGGATGAAATTCTATTCAGGACAGTGGGACAAGAAAAAAGCTATGTAGCTTGAACAGGAAGAATGAAACGCTCCCTCTTTGCAGATGACATGATTTTCTACAATATAACATACCAAGACATCTACACAAAAACTCCTGGAATTAATTGAGTTCAGCAAGGTCACAGGACAGATGTTCAACAATATTCTATAAGAGTATTTATTAATGCATGGACCCTGAAATTGAAAACATAAAACTACTTAGAAAGGTTCACACTTGTAAATATGTAATGGATGCAAATACAATAAATTTATACAATGATTATACACTGAAAATCATAAAACACTGATGAAAGAAATCGAAGATTTAAATAAATGAAGACCATTTCAAGTTCATATGTACTGGAAGATTTACAACAGTAAAGATGTCCATTTTTCAAAAATTCATATACAGATTTACTTAACAAAATCCCTTTCCAAATGCCAGCAGTGCTTTTTGTAAGTAATGACAAGATTATTTTAAAATTTATGTTGTAAGGCACATAAGCTAGAATAGGTAAACTTTTTGAAAAAAAAAAAAGAATTAGAATAGCCAAAATAATTTTTAAAAAATGATGTAAGTATGAGAAATGTCTACTTAATATGAAATCATATTACAGTGTTATAGTCTTCAAGATTGTGTGTTTTGTGTTTTTTTGTGGAAGGAGACATACACAAATCAGTGGAACAGAATAAAGAACCCAGAAGTACACCAAGTAAATATATCCAAAAGTTTGGCAAAGGTTCAAAAGTAATTCAATATAAGAAAGGAATTTTTTTTCAAACACATGTTGTTGTAGAACTGGATATCTTAAAGGAAAATTAATTTAAAAAGTTCAACTACTATCACATGAAATTATATAAAATTTAATATTTTATAAAATTGTCAAATAAATATGAACTCAAAGTGGATCACAGATGTAAATATAAAATGTAAAAACTACAAAACTTTGTGAGGGAAACAATCCAAAGAGAAAGTCTTTAGGGGCTGGGGATATAGCTCAATTGATAGAGTGCTTTCCTCACATCCAAAAGGCACTGAGTTCAATCCCCAGCACCACATATAAATACAAAAGATTGTTGAGAAAATCTTTGGGAACTCCTACAAGGCAAAGAATTCATAAAGAAAATTAATAAACTTAATTTCATTAAAAATGTAAGAAATCTTTGCTATGCCAAATACCATATTTAGAAAATAAACAAAACAAAACAACAACAATAACAACAAAAAGTACAGCCTAGGAGTGAATATTTACAAACTGCATATCCAAACTAGTATAAAGAATTAAATAATGCAATTAGAAAATGGGTAAATACATGTGGGCATTTTAACAATGATGAAATAGAAATACAAATAAGCACATGATAATGATGTTCAATATCATTAGTCATTAGGGCAATGCTAATTAAAACCACAAAGAGATAATATGATACAACTCTCTTCCTATTTAAAATAAACAACAAAAAAATACTAACAACAAATGCTTGTGTGGATTAAGTGAATTTGGATTATGCATAAATTGCTCCTGGGAATGAGAAAAGGTACAGCCACTCTGGAAAACTGTTTAGCAATTTCTAAAACACTAAACACGCAATTGCCATATGACTCATCGGTTCACACAAAATTTTGCAGACTATTTCTAGCCAGTTCATTCCTAAGGGCAAAATACTGTGAAGAATTCAGGTGACCTTCACACCAAACTATGGTACATCCATACCACTGAATAATATTCGGCAATAAAAAGGAAGGAACTATTAATACACACAGCAACCTGGATGTCTCTCCAGAGAAATGTACTGAGTGAAAATAGCCAGTCCCAAAAGGTTACATCCATTTATATAATATTTTTTAAATGGCAAAAATATAGAAAGGTAGAACAGATTCATAATTGCCAGGAGTGAGAGACAGATGTAGGTGCAGCTATAAGATGGTGACATTAGGGATATTTGCAGTGGTGGAAATAGTCCATATTTTGACTCTATTAATGTAAATGTCTTGGCTGTGATATTGGACTGTAGTTTTGCCAGATGTTATTATTGGGGGGATTGTAGAAAGGGTACATATGATCTCTTTATATTATTTCTAACATATGCATGTGAACTTACAATTATTTCAAAATAAAAAGCTTAATTAAAAATTCTCACTATCCAATTCATATCTGCACAAGGCTGAATTTTCTTCATATGTTTTAACCAAAACACCATATGGCCAATGATTGAATACAGAAGATGATGTGATAATCCAGCTGATGTCTCTTAAGTCAGGCATTAAAAAATTTGTAAAAATATACAGCAATAAGACCATTCTTATAATATATACTTTTATTTTGGAAAATATGCTAATTTTCTTTAAAATATACTTTTTATAATAATGTAATAACATTTATTGTTAAATCTTAATAAATTATAAGTAAAATTTTGAAAATATTTTATTTCTACTATAATATTCTACTATAATAAATAATGATAAATAAAACCTAAGAGTTCAAAAATGTCAGCATAAATTTTGAGAAGAGCCAAATCAGACTTTTTTTTTATTGTTTAAGTTCACTAAACTGATTCAACCTGCAGTTCTTTTTGGTAGTATAGATATAGCAAAATATATTAACCTCTCCAAAATGTAAGGCGAGATAGAATGATCAAAGCTTTAAACATTGAAACAGCATTTAATTTAAACACATTCCTCAAATATTTCTAAACAGAGTATAATAAGTCTTTTTCTCAAGGTGGCATGTTAAACTTTGTCTCATTTTCTAATTAGAAATCAGACTTCATGAGCACTTATTTAATTCATCTCAGCATTAAACAGTCAAAGGCTCTCAATAGCAACAGATTGCCTTAGAGGCAGCACAGAAATTAATGTTTCTCAGTGACAGATCTCTCTGATGAGGCCTTACATATTGAAATTTTATTTATTTATTATGCAAGAAGGTGACATTTTATCCCTCAAGTCCATTGACACGAAGACTGCAATTATCCCACCCTAGGGCACCAGTTTTTCTTCCTGCCCTTCCTCTGCTAAAAAATATCATCATCTGTGATTTTTTCCGTTCAGATTTTTTCCTTACCCCAGGTAAATTAATTTACAACAAACACAGGAAATTGGCATATAATTACTTTGTAACAGCTGTTAAAAACATATATTTGCTGTTGTCACTGGTTGCAATTAGAGAAACCTAGATCTCCGCTGAAGTTGACAAACAGGACTTATTTCTTCTAGCCTTGCATACACAGCACTCTCTTTGCATGGTTGTTGCTTTTGCAGTCTTCCCTTCCATTCTTGTTTGTACCTGTCTCTCTCTCTCTGTGTGTCTCTCTCTGTCTCTCATTTTTCTGCAACGCTGGGGATGGAATTCAGGGCCTCATGCATGCCACAGAAGCACTCTACCCAAGTCACATCCCCAGCCCCTGAACCTTTCTGGGTTTAAGGAGAATCTGTACCCTCTTAAACCCTCATGGTCCAGCAGCTGGGGCTGCCACCCAGTCCTTCCACTCATCCAGACCTGAGGCACTCAAGGTTCCAATGACTGGGCCTGTGGGTAGCTGGGAGCTTGGGGATGCAGATTCCCAGTAGGCGATGATCTTACAGTGCCACAAACAAGGCTACACCTCCTCTTCAGAGACAGCCTGCCTCCAGAGAAAGGTAAAGTCCTGTCCCCCTCCCTAAGTCAGGCTAACTCTAAAGTGACCAGCATCCTAGCTTCAGAGGGCCCTTTGGGGCTGGCCAAGGTTTTGTTGTGACCACACAACTCAACTTCTCACTCCACCAGACTTCTTCCTACACTTTGGTGCAGGCAAATCCCATCTCAGAGTTGGCTTCCTGAATCACTGGACTTGTAGCATCTGGGTAAATCTTTCATGATGAACACCATGTAAAACCATGCTTATATAGGTTCAAAGTTTCAATCCACAAATAATGACTATTTATTACTTATGACATACTTTACAGCAGAGAAAATCAGATTGACCAAAGTGATCAAAGCTAGTAAGATCAATAATGGGAGAGTCTCTGTACATGATGCATAGCGGACTCATCACATCTGTGGTATTCCCAAAAGAAATGCAGAACGTGCATGTGATCACAAGGAAATGCCACACAGACCTGAATCAAGAAATATACTCTATGAGAGTCAAGATTCTTATTCTTCAGATTCTTCAAAAATGCCCAGTTTATTAAAGACAAAGAAGGACAGGAACTGGTCCAGGAGACAAGCGAGAGAAATGGAGTCAAATAATCAGACATTCATTGTAAATTGACTGATGCCTTCTATTTACCTTTGGTTTATAATTTTAATTTTGCTTTGATATTATTATGGAAAATTTATTCTCAAATTATGTTATTTTTTGTTCTTTATAATAGTGTTCTATTATGCAACCATTTTACTTCAATTAAAATGCTTAATTCAATTCTGAGCTTGTTTAGTCATAATATCTTTCACTGTACAGCATTTTCACTTTATTACAATTCACTTAGATATTTCTCTTCAGATGGTGTTGTGTCTCATTTTGTTACTCATTTTTCAGGAACTTTCTATGTGGATTTTCCATTCAGGCTCAGGGAGATTCTATATGTCCTGCATTTTTGTATCTTCAATTTCTCATGCCTTTTTCCTCAAATAATATTTATCTGCTTATGCAATTATAAGGTCACATCAATTCTCAAATCACTGTACTTGGATTTTTACTGTCATTTGTTGTACACATGTGGCCTCTTGATTTAACTTTATCCATTCATTCATTCAGTTAACAAATATTCATAATACTTACTGAACATCTATTACTTCCAGGTTCTGTGTTGTTCTGGCAATGTGGTAGTAAACACAATATATGTATACACATGTTAGGGTTCTCTAAAGGAAAAGAATCAACAGGAAGCATAATTATAAAAAAGGGGACTTATTAGGTTGGCTTGCTTACCTGACCAGAAGCTGGATAGTTCACAATAGCCATCTACAGCCTGGAGAGCTAGATGAACCAGTAGCTGCATAGTCGAAGAGGCTGAAGCTCCAGAATAAAAGAAATCAATGGTGCTACCTTAGTCCAAGACTGAAGGCTTCTGTAGAATCACTAGCAGAGTCCTTTTTGGAAGAGTGAAAAAGCAAGAGACCAATATCCTCAGCCGATTGCAGCAGCATTGAAGAACCCTTTCAAGAAGAATGGAGCTAGTATTTGCTGCTGCTTCCTTGTTCTTCCAATTTTTATTCCATCCAATCCATCATCCTTTTGGATGGTGTTGCCCACACTTAGTCTGTATTTTAAGTTGACTATCTACATACCAATCATTACTGGCCACACCCTCATTGACACAACCATAAACCTCTTATCCTTGGCATCTCTTTTTTTTTAAATTTATTTGTTATTTTTTTAAAGAGAGAGAGAGAGAGAGAGAGAGAGAGAGAGAGAGAGAGAGAGAGAGAGCATTTTTTAATATTTATTTTTTAGTTTTCAGTGGACACAACATCTTTATTTTTATGTGGTGCTGAGGATCGAACCCAGCGCCCCGCTCATGCCAGGTGAACACGTTACCGCTTGAGCCACATCCCCAGCCCAAATCCTTGGCATCTCTTAATCCATTCAAGTTGACAATTCAAATTAACCATTGCAGCATGTTATATTTTCTAATTAGGTGCTTTCAAGATTTTTCCTCTTTACTCTTTATATTGAATATTTTCTCCAAGTTGTGTGTTTGTAAGTATATGATTATATATTTACTATTGACAGCTAGCTCATCTTAGTCAATCAGCAAATTTATAGTTTTATATAAAGTAGGTTTTGCCATTTTAGTATTTTTCCTTTATGTTATTTTATACAGATTAGAACTTATTGAAGCATGTTTTAATTATTGTCTCATAGATTCTTAGTTTTTCCTTCTGACATCTTTAGCTTTACTTTTTCCCCCTCTGATTCACTCTGTAGCATTCAGTTTGATGTCCATTGGCACTACAAAGTTTTACATTGTATAATTTCTTATTCTTTGATTTTTATGATAATTGGCTATTCTCCATTAGGAAAAAAGATTCTAAAAATCTTTCTTCTGCTTGAAGAAATTATTATGAGAAGGAACTATACTAATTTCTTTTTTCTATCTTTTATTGATTTATTATGATTGTACAAAATAGTGGGATTCATTGTGACATATTAATACATTATATCATAACATGATTTTATCATTTTCATTCCCCAGAACCTTCCCTTTCCCTTTTCCTTTCCCTTCCCTCCTTCCTTGACTCAATCCCCTTCTTCTCTTCTCTTGGTTTCCCTTATATTTTCATGAGATCCTTAAACTATTTTTTTTTCTCTCTGGCTTCCACGTATAAGAGAAAACATATGAGCCTTGACTTTCTGACTCTGATATTTTATTCAATATGATGATCTCCAGTTTCATTAATTATTGTTCAAATGACATAATTAATTTTGTCCTTATTTATGTTTGAATAAAACCCCATTATCTATACTACTGTGTCTTTATCCATTCATCTATTGATACATACCACAGCTGATTCCATAATTCACTATTGTTAATTGTGTGGCTACAAACATGGCTATGCATTTGTTGGTATAGTATGCTGACTTTAATTCTTTTGAATAAATACCAAGGATTGGTATAGTTGAGTCATATGGTTGTTTTATTCCTAGTCTTCTGAGGAAGCTCCATACTGATTTCCAAAGCAATTGTGCTAGTTTGCAATCCCACCAACTGTTCATAGATGTTCTATTCCCTACATCCTTACCAGAGTTATTACATGTATTCTTGGTTGCTATTCTAACTGGAGTAAGATGAAATCTCAGTGTAGTTTGATTTGCATTTCCCTGATTGCTAAATATAATGAATATTTTTTCATATATATTTTTTCATGTATTTGTTTACCATTTAAATTTCTTCTGAGAGATGTCTATTTAGTTCATTTTCCAATGTATTAGTTTCTTTTTTTTTTGTATTCAGTTTTTTGAGTTCTTTATATATATCCTGAATATCAATCCTCTATTGGAAGCAGAGCCAGTAAAGATATTCTTCCTTTCTGTACTTTAACTCTGTTGTTTCCTTTACAGTGCAAAAGCTTTTAAATTTAATGGCATTCCATTTATTAATTCTTTGTAGTATTTTAGTAATTCTATTGAGGAAGTCATTGTCTGCAATTCTATGTTGGAGTTTAGATGCTATGTTCTCTTCTAGAAAGTATAGTTTCTGGTCTAATTTCTAGATTTTTGATCCATTTTGAATTAACATCCTTTTGGATGGTGTTGCCCACACTTAGTCTGTATTTTCAGTTGACTATCGACATACCAATCATTACTAGCCAGAACTTTTAAGGCCTATAAGACTCTGAAGTCCACTTTGCATTATTTGCATTCCCTCTGACACCCACCTCTCTGACCAGATGTTTTCCACTGCTTCTATTCTGAAATGAAGAAGAGTTGGGATTTGCTGCCTAGTTCCATTCTGCCATCTTGACAAAACCCAGCCTGATTTCTTAGTGACATGGTCCAATAGATCTGCATTCTTCTTCCTTATATCTGACTTACTTATTCTTTCCTTTTGATTTTTACACAGCCATTTGTCTTTATTTCATATCTGAAAGTTGGATGATGTAGACAGGTAGAACCCATGATAAGGGAATATGAAGAAATATGAAGAATTTGAAAATATGAAGTAAATTTTCAGCATATTCTTGTTCTTTACTGGGTCATATATCCAGCTGTATAATTTCTTGGGAGAATTTCATCCACAGCCCAGGGGTCCATGGCAAATATCTGTGATAAGCCCACCTGCTATGCATCCAGCATTAGCCTGGGAAGTGGTGATTTCTGTCTAAGATATTGTCATAGCACCTATATTTCAACAAATATAATTTTAGCCTAATGACTTTAAGCCATTAAAATAAATACTGTATAACAAATTCTTCTTAGCAATAATAAAGAAACAAAAAGTCATAATCTAAAAATGAAATAATCAGAATATTGAGAATATGACCTCAAAACTGGATATGACTGAAAATATATTTTAAAAAGGCATAGCTAGAATTACCAACACAATTTAAATACAATTATGAAGATGCCATCTTATCCATATAAGAAGCAACATGTAGCCTGTCTTCAGATGCTTTATTTGAATGTCAAGTGATACCTATCTTCTCTTCTGCAATAATTAGTAATTCATCCATAGGAAATTACAAGAACTCCCAAATAAGCAATACAATCTTTAAAAAATATAAAGTTGAAGGAATCATATTTTCTCATTTCAAAACTTAAATTAAAAAGCTAGTAATCAAAAGCAAGAGGTATTGGATAGACAAAGACCAATGGAAAGGGATTCAGAGTTCAAAGACAACCCCAAATCTGTAAGACTGAGTTTGTCTTTGTTGATTATCAAAAGAGTACCAAGTTCATCCAATGTGGTAAAGAATGTACAAGGGTGAAGCTTACCACTAAATTCACTGAAAATATAAAAATTAACTCAAAATAGATTAATATCCAAAATATAATAGCCAAATTTATAAAATCCTTAGAAGAAAACGCATGGGTAAATCTTCATGATCTCAAGAGTTCTCATTAGGGTTTAACAGATGACACCAAAAGCTTGAAAAACAAAAGAATATAGAGAAGGATTGGTGGAACTGGGTAGCTCAGTGGTAGAACATATGCTTAGCATGTGTGAGACCCTGGGTTCAATCCTTGGGACAAAACAAACAAATAAATAAATAAAATAAAATAAAAAATAGGTAAGTGAACTTCAAAATAATTAAAAGTTGTGTATCAAATGAAATTACCTAGAACGTGAAAAGGAAATATGCAGAGTGGGAGAAAATCTTTGTAAATAACCTAGTTTTTTAAAATGGGCAAAAAAAAAAATTGAATAAAATATTTCTCCAAAAAATATATCTGAATAGTCAAAAGGCATATGAAAAATGTTTCACCATCATTGGTGATTAAGAAAATGCAAATTGGAACCAAAATGAGGTATTATTTCATGATGACCAAGATGGCTATCAGTAAATTGATATGAAATAACAAGTATTGGGAAGGGTGTAGAGAAATAGGAATCTCCATCAATTGCTACTGATAATCTAAAATGTTATGGAAGATATTTGGGCAGTTTCTCAAAAAGTTAAACATAGATTTGCCATATGTCTCAGCAATACTTATACACAAATATTTATAGCTGTATTAACTGTAGCCAAGAATTAGATATGCCAGAAGACCCACATGCCTAACAGATGAATGGATAAACAAATTATAAGATATGAAAGCAATGGAATATTATGAAGACATAAAAAGAATTGAAGTACTGGCACACACTATAACTTGAATGAACCTCAAAAACATGCTAAGTGAAGAAGCCAGATACAGAAAGGTCACATATTGTGTGATTTCTTTTATATGAAATATGTAGGATTGGCAAATTAGAGACAGAAACCATAGTATATATCTGTAGGAGATAGAAAGACAGAAGAAGGGATTTGGGGTATTCTCTGGACTGAGGAAAATGGCGTCATGGAATAATAAAGAGAGTTGACATTGGACGAATAGTGTTCTCACAACATGGTGCATGCAGCCAATGCCGCAGAATCACAAACTTTGAAATGGTTAATTTTATGCTATGTAAGTTTCATCTAAATAAAAAAGGGTGTTAAGAGAACTTCCAAAAATTATTTCAAAGGAAAATTACTTTTCTTACAGTTTCTTTTATGTTCTTGCGGAGTGACACACTTTGCATCAGTTTTCAAAAAGAAAATATTCCTTTCAAAATAATTGCTATCAGTATAAAAAGGAAATTTACTATCAATGTGGAAATACTCTACACTTTTTTGAAAGGAACAAATTAATTTTGTTAACATAATTTCTCAAATCAGAGTTTGTTGCTTCACTGGTAGTTCTAGGTGCCATGATCTATAAAATTCTTTAAATAGTTTAATATATAACATGCTACAATAGTGCAAAAGCATCAGTTAATTTTCATCTTAATTCTTTATAGTAGAGAATAATAATGGAGAAAGCAAAATTTTTAAAGTTATTTAAATTAACACAAAAAAAGGGATCTGGAATACAAGTGCCCCTTCATTAAGTCTAAAGATGTTCTTGCCTGCTAATTACCATAGTGGAACCATCAAATACTATGACATCTTCCAGTTGTGTTATTCTTTTTAATCCTTATACAATGTGGAAAGGAATTCAAGACTTTGGAGAAGTGGAAAAGAAAAAGAAAAGAAAAATCCTTTGCTGTTTTTAAGAATACAAGAAAATTGAACTCTCTCAGCTCTGACTAGAGGTACTTCAAATATATATTGCCAAACACAATATTCCTTTTGATAGTGTTCTACTTACCACGTCTTTTGCAATCCAGAGATTCTCCCGGTATTTGATCAAAGACAAAGAACATAATATAGGAAGTGCTGTCTACTGTGGATCATTGTGAATGCAGCAGCTTCAGGAGGTCTCAGAGGAGGAGCTACTGAGCTTAAGCACCTTTGTGGGCTCATTTCAAACAGTGGCTGCTTTTAGGATTGAATGCACATATTTATCTCTGGTAAAAATAAAATAAATGTATCCTCCTAATGTGGAGGTGGAGTTTCAGAAGAGCATTATTATGTATCCCTATTTCTTAAAACTTATATCACCCAAAATATTAATTCTTCTCAATATTATCCTTGAAAATGTGTGTGTGTTTGTATGTGTGTGTGTTTGTGTGTGTGTATTGTTCAACATAACATAAAGGAGGCCACTGTTTAGGATTGAGCTACTGCACTAGGCCCCTACAGACCAGATAAAGACATGGTCACTCATGCTAAAGCCCCACATCACCAAACCAAAACCTTCTAAAGAATCGTGATAGCCAAATAGCCTATTAGGCCATTTTTAACCCTTGCAAAGTAATCTGAAGTAACTTGATACTAATCATCAGCCTGCTTTTGTTTTATGCTATTTCCTTGCTTCTGCTCAAGATACCTTTAAAAAAGCAAGTTCTGTTACATCCAGTAGAGAACCTACTATTACATGAGATGCTATCTGAATTGCAAATAAAAGCTAAGTAGATCATTTAACTAAATATATTGTAATTGTGTCTTTTGACAAGATTATGTTATAAAAATTAAATGTCATTATCTTAAACAGTTTACAGGTTTTCAATAATAAATGAGTGCACTTAATAATTATTTTTTGGGAAGAAGGACTCCATTTACTCTGATGAAATTATTTGACCTTGAAAATAAAGTCACAAAAAAACTTTCAACAAAGTGGAAAGTAATTTAATCAACAAATGTGTTGAAGATCTTGGAAATGAATTTCTTCCTTTAATTCATGAAACATTCCCTTTTGCTATTAGATCTTATAACATGACATTTGCATAAAAATCAATTGTAGCATCTTAGAGGTGACTTTGAACAAGTTTCCATTAAATAAGTCTGAATGTGAGCATCAGTGTAAAATCCACAAATGTTATTATCTTCATTACACTGTATCAACGTATATCTAATTAGAAATAGCATTGGTCTTGATTCTACAAAGTATGTTTTTGGGAAAGCATAACATTTTACATTTTTAACAAATTTACTCATACAAATATTATAGGATGATGACATATGGTACACAAATTTTTACATAATCAGCCTCAAGATAGGATAAACTAGTCATGTGTAACCAACAGATGTGTGCTTACAACAAACATACTTTGGAAACCACTGCCTTTCTGCTAATGCACATGGATTAAATATTTGTAGACACTTGGCTTGAATATGTAATGGCACTCTGAATGACAGTCACGGTAGATGGAATATTTTAAAGAACTTAATCTTTGTTAAATGTCAAACTTGCCTTTTTATGTTTAGCAGGTATGTTCTTACTTTGTGCAATATTAAAGTGGTTAAAATAGGATGAGGTAAGAAATAAGATTCTACTTACAACAGGCTGTCAGATCATCCCCCCTCCTTATTGGGAAGTGTTATCAATGTATGTTGAGTTGTCAACTTTGACCTTAATCTAACAGCAATGGCAATTCTGACAGATATCTGAAACAAGCAATTGCTTGACATATTGGAAGCATTTTGATTTGACAGAAAGGAACAAAAAAACATTTTCTTTAATAATGCGAGCTGTCAGTGAACACAGACCAACACTGACCCCTGAGGATTCATTGTTCACTCAGGATGGTCTAGGGCAGTGCTGAGGTCTGGCAGAAGCTATATTTTTATAAGCCAACTATTCAGAATCACATAATAAAACTGGTATCTTTGCAAGAAAAATTGATACTGTAACATAGGCAAGATGTTGACTGGTGGTTTTCATGATGCCACATACTTATGGAGTAATGTAGTATAAAGCCACAAGGGATCTAGGCATGCTTGAGGCAACAAACAGGAAGTGACAAACCTTAATTCAAAGGAGCTCACCTTTCTTCCCTTCTCCCCATAGCCAATTGTGGATTGCTGATCCCATAGACAAACATGTTTGCCAAGAGAAAGCGGTCTCTCTCACTGTTCAACTGTCCACTTAAAGAGAAAGTTATGGCATATTATCTAAACATTCTGTTGGTCATGAAGAAAACTAAAAATTATCCAATGCTCACCATGAAGATCTTCAAAGAAGAGAATTAATTATACATGAGTTTTACTGTGAGGAAATAGAGAAGAAAAAATCCAGATGGAGAAAGATTTTTCCCATTGTGATGAAGACATACCATCGGTTAATTAATGAGAAAGAACTGAAGACACATATTTTAATAGACTTTAAGTACTTTACAGTCCATTGAATGAGATGCTATAACCAATGGTCTATAGTTTTTATTAGAAAATAGTTATTCAGTTTCTACTTATTTTCATAAAATTCTGAATTAACCCTTTTTATATCAGTATATAGAGATAGATATTGCATAAAATGTATACAGTTCAATAAGCAAAATCACCTTCTTCCTTGACTTTCTGGACAAAAAAATCAACATATTTTCTTTATCAGTTCATTACAATATTTTCTGAGATTAGTGCAGAGACTCATCACATAGTACATGTGAAGGTACTGAATCTGTTTATTCACCCATATATTCGTTTTAATCAAACCACCAATGAGTAAAATGAAATAGTACATATTTTCTTATGTCTGAAAATACCCTAAAAGACACAAAGTTGATTCATGTGAGTGATATTTCTTATTGTATCCTACAGTGTTTATGAACTGAGAGAAATTCAAACAGTATACTCAATATTCAAGAATAGTCCCAATTTTAAAAGAAACTTGGAAAGGAAAAACAAAAATAATAAAGTCACTGCATGTTTCAAAACACAGAAAATGAGTTAAATGCAAATAATAGCAAGCAAGCAATAAGAAGAAATTACTAATACTTTTATTATTTTGAAGCAAAAAAGGCTTCTGTAACAACATCAAAAATGAAACTATGTGTATTACACTTTGAAAATCATCAATACATAAAAAAATCATGTGACATCTTCTTGAGGGGAGGCGGATACAACACATACAACAAAATTGGTATCATTAATAAAAATGTCCTTGAAAGTCATTTAGAGAAAGACAAACAACCTCAATAAAAACACAGGAAAAGCATGAGGAGGTAATGCACTAAAGAAGCACATTTGCCTTGTTAAACTTTTAAAAATAAAAGTCCAGGGGCTGGGGTTGTGGCTCAGCAATAGAGCGCTCGCCAAACATGTGCGAGACACTGGGTTCGATCCTCAGCACCACATAAAAATAAATAAATAAAATGAAAGCATTGTGTCCAACTACAACTGAAAAAATTATTTTTTAAAAAGTCTAATTCCCTAGTAATTAAAGAAAACAAAACAACAATAAAATTCTATTTAAAGGCTTAAAATTAGCAAGTGCCATGAGAAAAGAGTTAGCCAGTACTGATAGTGCAACAAGGACAGTGAATTCTCATACAATGCTAATGGCCTTGAATATTTGTCAAGTTTTCTACAAGTTATGTGGAACTGTGTACAAAAATAAAAATTCCCATAAGGTACTTCTAGAAATTGGAGGTTAACTGTGAGGTCAAATGTAGTTTTGAATTAGGGCTTTACAATTAAAGAATTTGTAGTTTGAATTATTATATAGTAAATGGGCTTTGGTCTGATGCAGATTGAGAATTTTACTTGTACATTAATAATTTAGATATCTGTTTTATTTTACTCAACATAATGCTTTTATTTTCATATCTAATTTCACAATTATGGTTAGAAAATAATTCAAGCATTACAAGAAGTAACTTAGGAGAAAACAATTATTACTTATAAGTCTACTAAAATCAACTTGAAATAATAATGTATAGATTTCAGTTATTTTCTATGAGGTGTCTATAAACATAACTCTTTAAAAGTTGTCTTGTCTACTGCTATTTTTGTATCTCCTTACAAATAAAATGCAAATTTGCCTCGTACTAAGTAGTTTTTATTTGTATGGATATGTGTCTTGCTTACTTATTAATCCCACAATGTAGGAATCCATGTTGTTTTAAATGTTTGGCTTAGGGTCAAAACAAAAACACTCGCGAGCACACACACACACACACACATGTACACACACATACAAATAGTTAACGTAACTATACACACCCACATATTTGTTTTTATTCTCTCTCTCTCTCTCTCTCTCTCTCTCTCTTTCTTTCTCTGTCTCAAATGAAGTGCCTCAAGGTCAAGAAAAACAAAAATGTGTGATTACTTATTTGCTTATTATATAGTGGCCAGGGTGGTAGAAAGTGGAGAGAGAAGAAGCTGAGATTTACTGTCAACCTAGGCTTAAGCAAAAAAGACTCATGAGAAACTCAAGAAGGAATGATCATTGAATAGGACACTGTATAACAATAAAAAAATAATTAATTATCCCAATGCCTGAAAGAAACACTTTAACCTATGAACATTTAAAAGATCTACTGTTACCCTTTAAAATGATGACTACTATCCCAACACTCGATTATACAATGAAAAATATTGGCTTAATTATATTCCTTAAATTTAGTTTATTGTTTTCAAACTATTGGGAAGCGATTGAGGAATTCAGTAATTTATACAACAAAATACAATTATTGCAATTGTTGACAATTTGAGAAGACTAATGTATAATTAAAACAAAACATCAAATGATTAAAAGAATAATTTATTAAGTTAGATATTTCTTAAAGCCAGTCTTACATCATTACAGCCCTATGTCATAGCAGTAAGTGCAAACACTGATAATGAAAAAAAAAAGACAAGAATATTAGTAAACAACATTTATGGAACAGGACCAGAACTATACTGAAGAAAAAATAATTCCATAGTATTATCAGACAAAAAGGTTAAAATGGACTTATGATAATATGAACAGATGAAAAATTAATTTATGGTAACAAAATCTAATAAAGAGTAATAAATTCAAGTATTTATTATTTAAATCTTTCTAGAGTACCACTTCACTTTCATAGATTACACTATTGATTAAGGGTTAAAAGTAAGCAAAACAAAGTATCTTCCCCCACAGAACCTACAGTAGAGTGAAGAAGATGAAACTCCTAAAACAAAGTAAGGCAAAGAAACAGGGAGAGAGATGGGCAGAAGATGAAGAGAGGGGTTGGTCAGAGAAATCTTATGCTAACTGATAACATGTCATGTGAGTAGACATCTTAAGAAAGTGAGGTTCGCACTGTTAGAGTTCAAGTTAGTACTCTCAGAGTTCAAGTTAAATGCAAAGACCATGGGATGGAAGGATGCTTGATGTGTTTGTAGGACAGTCAGAAGGCCCATTGGGAAAGTGGAGTATCCAGTGGTAAAAAGGATGGAAGATGGGATCAGAGAGGTGCCAGGAGATGTTTTATACTGTATAAAGCATTAAACATTATCATACAAGTTTTATACAAATAAATATAGATATTTCCATAAATTTATGACCATCAACCTCAAATAGGTCTCTGGCACCCCCCCCAGTCAGCTTACTAATTTTATCTTTATTTCTACTCTTCAAACTCAATATTACACCTGCTACTTACCTGTTCCTTCACTCTCATTGAGTAACAGCCTATTTTCCCATTTAGTAGACAAGCTTGAGCCTAGGAGATATCTGCCACTAGGTCTGAAACCTGCCACCATTTGAACATATCCCTTTTTCTTTTTTAACATCATCAAGGGATTTTACTTCCTTCAAATAAAACCTGATTCCTGTACTTCCTTCTACTTTATCAGAAATCATTCATTTTTCATTATCAATTTTTTATCCAGTATTCGATAGCCATTTTCTTCAATTGAATCAGTCTCATCCACATTTTTCTATCTAAAAAAAAAAAAAAAAACAGCTTTCATTCACTCTCACTGACTGTCATGATACAGAATCACTTTCTTGAATTTCTCTGACACCCTGTTTTGCATTCTTTTCAAGCTTTTCCTTCTTTATTACGCCATTTTGTATAGAAATACGCAGTACTCTGTCATAGTCTCTCTTCACTTTGCATTCTATATTTTCGTAGATAAATTCATCTATATCCACAGCTGCACATTTTACCCAAACATCATGGTAACTAAACATAAATATTCGTGCTTTTAGCTCAGAGTGTGGTTTCTTCAATCCAGTCACTAACATGTACTGCTTAGGATCATAGCCCAAATTCTGTCTCCATTGTTCCACTTCTTAGGAGCTAAGAGTGCTTTCTATGCTTTAAAAGGATTCTGAATGCAAAATAAATAAATAATAGATAGATAGATAGATAGATAGATAGATATGTGTGTTACTCAGTTTTTCATCTCTTTGATCAAAATACCCTAAAAGTAGAATTTAGAGTAGGAAAGTTTCTTGGTCCCCTGTTTAGGTCAGGGGCCATTTTAATATTCTCTTCTACAAAAATTCTTTGAGTAATAAGTCTCCTCTTGGTACATTAAACTTCACAAGAGGAGGTCTGTTTGTCTACTAATATTATGTTCTGAAGTTAACACTATGCTTGATAACTGTAGCACTATTAATGTCATCAATGAATGAACAGGTCTCTGAAAAAGCTTTTTATATAAAAGCAATGGACAAATGATATATTAAAATGATGACTAGATAAAATCAATTAATAATTGTTTTTAAACAAAAGTAGGCTATTAACTAAACAAAATAAATCCATAAATGTAGTTCTTTTTTTAAATTAATTTGTTAATTTACATATGACTGTGGAATGCATTACAATTCAAATTACACATATAGAGCACATTTTTTTATATCTCTGTATACAAAATATATTCACACCAATTTGTGTCTTCATACATGTACTTTGGATAATAATGTCCATCACATTCCACCGTCATTTCTAACCCTATGCCCCCTCTCACCCCTCTGCCCTATCTAGAGTTTGTCTGTTCCTCCCATGCTTCCCCTCCCTACCCTACTATGAATCAGCCTCCTTATATCAGAGAAAACATTCGGCCTTTGTTTTTTTTGGGGGGGATTGGCTAATTTCACTTAGCATTATCTTCTCTAAATCCACTCATTTACCTGCAAGTACCATGATTTTATTTTCTTTTATTGCTGAGTAATATTCCATTGTGTATATATGCCACATTTTTTTATCCATTCATCTATTGAAGGGCATCTAGGTTGGTTCCATATTTTAGCTATTGTGAATTGTTCTGCTATAAACATTGGTGTGGCTGTATCCCTGTAGTAAGCTGTTTCTAAATCCTTTTGGTATATACCTAGGAGAGGGATAGCTGGTCAAATGGTAGCTCCATTCCCAGTTTTCCAAGAAATCTCCATACTGCTTTCCATATTGTATGCGCCAATTTTGCAGTCCCACCAGCAGTGTATGAGTATACGTTTTCCCCCACATCCTCACCAACACTTATTGTGGTTTGTATTCATAATAGCTGCCATTCTGACTGGAGTAAGACAAATTTCTAGAGCCCTATAATTTGCCCAAATTGAATCAGCATGTTATACACAATCTAAACAGATCATTTTCAAGTGATGAAATAGAAGATGCCATCAAAGTCTACCAACCAAGAAAATTCCAGGATCAGATGGATACACATCTGAGTTCTACAAGACCTTTAAAGAAGAACTAATACCGATACTCTTTAATTTATTTCAGGAAGTAGAAAAAGAGGGAGCACTGCTTCATTCTATGAGGCCAATATCACCCTGATTCCAAAACCAGGCTAAGACACATAAGAAAAAAAAGAAAGAAAAGAAAAAAAAAGAAAGAAAAATAAAAAATAAAGAAAAATTCAGACCATTATCTCTAATAAGCATAGATGCAAAAATTCTCAAAAAATATTCTGGCAAATAAAATACAAAAACATACCAATCAAAAACACTGTGCACCACTATCAAGCAGGGTTTATCCCAGGGATGCAAAGTTGGTTTAACATACAGAAATCAATAAATGTAATTCATCACATCAATAGACTTAAAGATAAGAATCATATGATCATCTCAATAGATGCAGAAAAATCATTTGACAAAATACAGCACCTCTTCATATTCAAAACATTAGAAAAATTAGGGATAACAGGGGGAAATCTCAACATCATAAAGACTATATATGCTAAGCTCCAGGCCAAAATCATTCTATATGAAGAAAAATTGAAGGCATTCCCTCTAAAAACTGGAACAAGACAGGGATGCCCTCTTTCACCACTTCTATTTAACATAGTCCTTGAAACACTGGCCAGAGCAATTAGACAGACGAAAGAAATTAAAGGGATACACATAGGAAAAGAAGAACTTAAATTAGCACTATTTGCTGATGATATGATTCTATACCTAGAAGACCCAAAAAATTCCACCAGTAAACTTCTAGAACTAGTAAATAAATTCAGCAATGTAGCAGGATATAAAGTTAACACCCATGAATCAAAAGCATTTCTGTACATCAGTGATGAATCCTTAGAAAGGGAAAAAGGAAAACTACTCCATTTCCAATAGCCTCCAACAAACAAACAAACAAACTTGGCAACCAACTTAACGAAAGAGGTGAAAGATCAGAAGACCTTAGAAGATGGAAATATCTACCTTGCTCTTGGATAGGCAGAATTAATATTGTCAAAATGAGCATACTACCAAAAGCACTATACAGATTTAATGCAAATCCAATCAAAATCCCAAAGATATTCCTCATAGAAATTGAAAAAGCAGAAAGACATTTCATATAAAATAAAGCACTAGGAGTCAATGTGTTTATGGATGGCATTCTAAGTACAATCCTAGAAGCTAAAGTAATAACAAAATAGTAAAGTGATTTAATGATAGCAAAGATTTAAAGAAAGCATACACATTCACATTCCAATATAACAGAGAACAAATCTCTGGGACTTCAGAGATTTGTGTTACAGCTTTTTCTTACCATGATTATTTAGGAAAGAATCATATACCTTCTTTCACTGAATCCATATTTTGCCAACTAGATTTTAGGAAACATATCATAGAAGTCAAAACCTATTATTGCTTTATAATTTATAGTCTTTAATTATATAAAATTCATTCAATTGTCTTGTTTGATACAGATAAAATCCTAGAAAATATAGATTGCTGTATTTACCTAACATTCATTTGGACCTCAATTTATATTAAGTTTATTAAGGAATTGCTAAGAATCAATTTAGACTAATATGCAATGGTAGGTAACCTGAGGAGGAACTTAGTAGCTACTTTCTCAACTCTTTCTAAAAGGCATCATTATCTCTCAGAGAAAGCATGAACTGCAGACAGAAATAGAAAAAACATCACTCCACTCAATGGATAATATTGTACTAAGAGTTCTTAAATAATATAGTTCTTTTAGAAATTCACCCTAGGATACTTGCTTGTTCTATTTCCCCAAAGACCATTCTTTCCTACAAAGAAATGATCCTACCGTTTGAGCCTTGAATCATTAGATTTTCTATGTTCTATATCTTAAATTCACTGAAGAATTTTGTTCTTTCCTCTCCTTGTGTGCAAATGATTCTAGACTGATTGGTTGAAAAGTGAAAGTTTCAGTCCTTTTAAAGAGTTTCTATACAATTTAAGTATACACTGGCTATTCTGTATTTTATAGATGTGTAAGTAGATATGTTGAGTTAAACATGAAATAATGGTATTATTTATTGCCTTATAATACTAGTAGCAGAGAGGTGATGAAATAACCTATTCCTCTTCATGTAATACCTGTAGGTTTAAGATACGATGGATTTTAAGGAGGGCTTGTCATTTTCTAGTAGTAACAGTTTTTATAAGAAAGCAGAGATGCTGTATTGTTTTTTTAGTGACCAGTGTTTAAATTTTATCACTTTAATATTTACTTTTAGCAATTTATTTTTCTATAATTTTTAAATTGAAAGAAAAGTGAACAGAACTACAAGACCATAGGGAAATTCATGAGAATTGAAACAAATTTCATGGACTACCAAGGCCAAAAATTCAGATTATATTGGGACTTCAAATATTTGTGTCACAGCCTTTTCTTACCATGATTATTTAGGAAAGAAACATATACCCTCTTTCACTGAATCCATGTTTTGCCAACCAGATTTTAGGAAACGTATCATAGAAGTCAAAACCTATTATTGCTTTATAAATTTATTACTTAACTGGTAACCTGAAAAGTAGGGCATTGAATAAAATAGTTCAGAAGAAGTAGATTCAGAACAAAATTGTAAAGAATGTAAAAAAAAGAAACTTATTTCATAGTTCAAGAGAATAGTGTCTTAACTTTTTTTTTCCTTTTCCTAAATAAAATGTTTGGGTTATTAAAGACTCCCTCCTCAACAAAAAATTTATGTATGTGTCTGTGTAACATTGAAAAACAAACAAACAAACAAAGAATTACATTCCAATTACTATAAATACAATGAGTAAGAAAAATGGCTCCTATTTATATATATATATATACATATATATATATATATATATATACATATATATATATATATATGTGTGTGTGTATATATATATATATATATATATATATATATATATATATATATAGGCATTACACTAATTTCCTCTAGTAGTGAACTCATTGCACAGTTCAATGAATCAGAGAGCTTCCAGCGATGAAGAAAGAGGAGGTATGTTTTGTTTGGACTGATTTAGTCCATGGAATGGGGAGACTGATTTTTACCTGATCTAATCTCTTCTCAGTCAGTGCTACATTAGCAATCTACATTCTAAATTTAAATGGATATGTTAGGAATCTATTTAACCATGTTTGACTGATAGAAGTGGCAATTGCATATCATTCAACCTAATAATGAGAATGCAGATAACAGGAGGATGTTTTTCAATTTTATTGTCCTGATAGATATAATAATGCATTCATATGAACAATTCAGAGTACTGAGTTTTTTCCTTGAATTTTCTCAGTCTTTCCAAAAGACGGTTTCATAAATAGCTGATAATAAAATTTCAGGTGGAAACAATTTTTGGAATCAAATTCCCTCATTCTATACATGAGACAATGCTGTGGTGACTAATAATTGTGAAAATTAGTTGGGCATAGTAAACGTTTAATACTTTATTGAATGCTTTGCATACAATATCTCCCTTAACTTCCATAATGTTTACGACCTATATATTAACATTATCCACATTTTATAGCTGGAGCTAAAACTCAACTTTATTTAGCTTCTTTATTTATGTTCTTAACTGTTGAACTAGAACACTACCATCTGACAACCCAGGTGAGACTGCTTTCTGAACTTAACATAATTTTCTAGATGAAAAAAACTAAAGCCAAAAGAAGTTATGCTCTTATCCCAAGTCACATTTCAATTCTGCTCTCAGCTGGTCTAAAATACCTTTAAATGTCAGAGTAGTATTCTTTCCCATAGATACATATTTATTTGAAATAGTTTATTTTTTCAATCACATCAGAAGATGGTATCTTAATTATATACAATTTTATGGTTCCTATTTGTCAGAGATTTTTCATAGTATAAATAATAAAAAACCCAAACAAAATGTCAACAATTTTAAACAATAAAAAGTCCCTGAACTTAATCATTCATAAAACTGTGAAGTCCATAGGTAGAGTGAGCTTTAGATTTGCTTTGATTTAATGACTGTGGCTTGACAAAGACCCAATTTATTCCTCTCTTCCATAGTGCAAGGTTTTTTTTCTCCCCCTGAGGCTAGATTTTCATAATGATAAAAAAATGTGTGGCAAGCCCCTCAGGCTTCAAATTCATAACTTCTGGTAGTAGTTCTTTCAAATAATCAAAAATGCTGTTTCACAAAAGACTAAACAAATCTTTCTTCATGGTTAAGTTTAATAGGTTCTGATTGGAATTCCTGATTTAATTCTTAAGTCTTTGGAATTCTGCTTATTGAATGCCTAGATCCTGATAGGTTAGTTAAGAGTCTAAGTAGTCTAATTCATTTGCAGCAATCAGAGCTCAATCATGGAATTAGATCAAAGTCCCTACCCAGCTCCCCCTACCCACACACCAAACAAAAAAACAAAAAAAGTAAAGGCTTCTACATAAAAGAAAAGTAATAGTAGTAGTACTGTTGTTAGAATATAAATGCAGTCAAAACCTAGGGAAGAAACTTCAGAATGCTACAGTGATCCTCTGCCAGGGTGCTCTGTGGAATCCTTGTGTCTATGTCCTTATATTTTCATCTTTTGTGAGATACAGTTTGCATACTGAAAATTCCATTAAATATAGACATTTAAAACTAGTACTTGTAATTGGAACCACAATATAGTCTTTACCTACATTAAGTAAAAGCACCTTTCTAACTTAGAGAAAGATACTCATAGTCCTCTTCGTAATTACAATTTCCCTAAATGTTTCCATTAGTGTAAATGTTGTGGTAAACATTTCCTTGCTTTTAGTTTACTTTCACCATGAAAGTGAGACTTGCTCAGCACTGTAACAAAATTTTTCCCTTCATGAGGCTTTGTAAGAATTGCATCCTATGATGCAGGTGGCTGATTTTGAAACTGTTAAATTCTTTCATGTTGTTACTCAACAACATGTATGTTGCCTGCCTTCCACTAACTGAAACTATACATATTTCACTGTTGATGGACATTTGTGTAAACTGTCATGAACATTCTCACACGTGTCTCATTGCACATGCTTGCCTTCATTTCTATTGGATATATGCCAGCAGATTTGTTGAGTCAGTGAAAGTGTATCTGCTTAGCATACCAAATATTGCTAAATGATTTTCCAAAATAGTACTAGTTAATAGTCTCACATTGGTTCAGCAGGGGGAGATTTTCTTTTCTTCCATATCCTTACAAAATCATATCATAATCAGTCATTTTAATTTTGGTCATTTTGGTGGCTATCCACCATAATGCATAATTGCAGCTTCACCCAACGTATCAATGGCTAGAAATGAGTCTGAGTACCATTATGTATATTTATTTCTTATATATATTCTCTTTGGTGAAGTGAGTATTGAAGTCTCTTATACATATTTTTCTCTGTTACCATGTCTGATTTCTTATGCATACCTCAATATTTTTAAATTCCAGTATATGCCACTTGATAATATATTTTAAAAAATATTTTCTGTATTGCAACTGTAGTCTTAACATTCTATAACTTCATTTTCATTTTAAAATAGTGTCCTTTGGCAAATAATACTTAGTAATGTAGTTAAATGCATCAGTGTTTTATGCTTATTGCATTTTGTGTTTTATAAAATATTTGTTTACTGATAGACCAAAAACTGCTTGTGTATTATTTGTTAAGTTTTATTATTTATTCTTTAATATAGATATTTATAAGCAACTTGGAATTGTTATATATGTGTGATGTGTGCTAGAGATCATTTTATATCTGTCTTTACAAATAGGTATCCATTTATTCTTTCATTAAGGTCTTTAATTTTTTCAGTGTTATTTTGTAATAAAGTTAGAAAAATATATTATTTTTCATAAAATTAGAAAAATACATTATTTTTTAGTATTTAAAGCTATTGTGTTTCTTAAACCCTTATTATTTTTTTGCAAATATTCGATTATGATCTATAAGTATCTCTGTATTCAGTACTTGATTAAACTCACTAATTCTATTAGCATATCTGTAGGTGACTTTGTCAGTGCACCCAATGTGCATCTGTAGGTATCCCATAATTTCCTGTATAAATAATTATGTCATGTAGGAAGTAATTCGTGAATTAAAGTGTGGTCAAAGAAGGTATGGCTTATAGTTTTAATTTTTTCAGCCTTTCAGGACTTGTTGTGTGATCTAATATACTGCCAAAGATTCTACATGTTACATAATAGAATGTGTAGTCCATAATTGTGAACTCAGCATAGTAGCATATATGTTTATTAGATGAAGTCGGTTTGCTTAAATCTTTTGTTTTGATGGTATTTGTGATTTGTGTATCAGTTCCTAAAAGAATAAAAACCAATCTCTAGCTACATGTATTTGTTTTTATCTGCTTAAAACAGATATAACCTGCCATCAATTTCCTGTCAATTATAAAGGAAGGCATTAAGTAATCATCAGAATTATCAGACAGGCATCAGATGCAAGAGATTACATTCTAGTAAATGACATTTTTTTTTTCATTTTTAATCTCTAATATGCCTAATTAATCTTATTTTTTTCTGAAAATGATATAAGTAACTTCCTGTGGTAAGTATTTAAATGATATATATCTTCAATCATTCTTTGACTTTCAAACTTTCTGCCTCCTTATGATTTAGACATTGTTATGGTTTAGATATTAGGCATCCCAAAAAAACTCACGTGAGACAATCCAAGAACATTCATATTCGTTTATGAGAACCTTAACCTAATTAATGGACCAATCCACTGATATGGGTGGTTAACAGTAGGCAGGGATGGTGTGAGTAGAGGAAATGGGTCACTGTGGGCATACTACCAGGTTTAATATTTTGTCCCTGGTGAGCAGAGGTCTTTCTCTGCTTCCTGATTTCTGTGTCTGAGCTGCTTTCCTCCAACATGTCCTTTCCTCATGATGTTCTGTCTCATCTTGAACCCAGATCTATGGGGTTAACTAATCATTGGCTGAACCTCTGAAACCATAAGCCAAAATAAACTTTTCCTCCTCTAAATTGTTCAGGTCAGTTCTTTTGGTTACAGGGATATAAAAGGTGACTAAAACAAACACTTTTCATTAGCATATTTTATTTTGCTATTTTATTGTCTAAATTCTTTTTATTGGATCTTTTATTCCAAATATAATATTAATATTTATTAAATAATTTATTAAATAATTAAATATAATATTTACTTTATTTTAAATCTTGTATCTTACTTTATTATTTCTTTCCCTTTCTGTTTAGAAGATCATTTGAAGCAGGGACATAGTCTAGAAAAGAAGGTTGCTTTATTTTTGATTATTCTTTATCATACTGTTCAAAACTCTGGAATTTTATTTCAAGATATACAAACCCATTACTTTCTGCTAGCAGGCTCCAGAATTCACCATTTGTAGCCTTAGTACTTCTTGCTGATGAAGATAGCGTAGAGGCCCTGAGGTGACTCTGTTAGGAAATGGTGTTGCCAGATGCTGGGTTCATTATTCTAAATTCTTTTGTCTCCTGCATCTTGATTTAGTTATTCTCTTCTAATGTGTCTGTTGTCTGATGCCTTTGTTGTTTTTTCACACATTTTATTTTTATTTGCCAAGATTTACTAGTAGTCCTCCATGGGAAAGTTTGTCTGAAATTACCATTACTGGAAGTACAAGTCTCTCAGAATCTTAAAAATACAGACATGTTCCATCTTGAAGAGTGTATCTTCTTATAGATGGATACATCCATGATAATCTGTGAATATCCAATATAAATGCAATAAATTGGTAATTAAGATCGATCCTTTAAATATTTCACAAATAAATATTTTATTTTTTCATTCAATATCTCACTGAAGGTAAGTAATCCTCAAATTATGAGCTACATATTTTACTGATAGTATTTCTTCTTAAATAATTCATCATAACTTTATAGTGTTTAAAGACTGACAGTTTCTTGTAAAATTAGAGTATTATATTGCAATGCATATTTTTTTCACTGAAAACACAAAATTACCCTTTAAAGTACCAATTATCTAATATTGTATCTAATAAAAATATGCCATTTTGGAATACTTTAAATAGAGACAACACTGTTCTTTAACAATTAATCTTAAAAATAATTTGTTGCATGATCTCAGATACATCATTCCTTAATTGTAACCTATCAATCATTATGAGCATCTACTATGCTATTTTTCACCCTCCACTTTAATGCTTTCTACCCACCCATCTGTACCTATTCACTAAGGAAGTTTTCAAGGTTAGTCAACTTTAAGGTCAAGAAACTTTTATTAAAATATATCTCTGTAGCCAAGGAAGTAAAAAGATATCTAATTTGCATTATTTAAATACTAATGTAGATGTATGGTGGAGCTGAGTTCCACAGGTTAAAAATGAATAATAAGTCATTTTCCATATAAGACTTTAGTCTGCTTTTGTAAAATATCTCAGCTATAAGACTCAGTGTAATTGACCAAGGGGATGTTACTTGAGTATTATTTTAAGAATTTTCAAAAATATAGCATTCTACATATTTTTAATGTATACACAAATGTATGAAATATATAAATTTACTATGATCTCAGATACACACACAGCTATGATATATAATAGGTAACATTTTTATAATCATCTCTTATTTTCTTCGCAGGGTGGGTGTATATCAGTAACTCATAATCACTGATCACATGGACCCTTCTTTGGGAATCACTGCCACATTGAACCACTATATGCTCATAAGTTTGGATCCTTCAGTTTGTTAGTATAGAAAATGAAAAATATGACTTAGAACCACTGTTCCATAATTGCCCTGTTAAATTGTTTGAGAATTAAGACAAAAATTAAGTCGATCAAGAGAGATTTCTCTTTAAAATCAGAGAATACACCTTGATTTGAGTATACACATTCACAAATATCAGTGGGAAAATACTTTCTTGAACTTTTTCAACAGTATAGAAAAAGGGAAATAACAGGATAAGGTGGAATGAACTGCCTGCATTGCAGCAACTTTTCTCCATATCTGTTAATCTTAAAAGAGATAGTGTTTTGGTCATGGAGATTCAGTGACACATGTGAGAAATATGCCTACCTGCCCCAAACCAAAGATGGGCTTGGAGACATGAAGTACAGCAAAAAAACAACAACAAAAAAAAAAAAAAACAAAAAAAGATACTTTCATGACACTTTCAGCAAGATTGAGTGCCTGGTGGTCAGGTACCTCCAGAGCAGTTATAATCAGCATTTTATCTCCTAATACACAAGGTCCTTCTCCCAGTTTCTCATCGGCTGAATACTATGGCGTGCACAGTCTTCCTGAACATCACCTAGATTTTACTGTCTCCTACTGGGTTATTTAAAGAAATATACCTTTAGATATTCCCATCTCCCTTTGTTCTTCTGTGGTGGGAAAGCCACAAAGGAAAGGTATTCCTTCTTGGGTGAGTGCATTCTGACACTTGCATAGCTCTTACTTGTTTATATAAGTTACTATTTCTTAGCAGAGATATTTCTCTCCTTCCCCAACCTCCTGTTTGTCAAGGGGCTGTTCGGGCCCATAGATATTGGATCTGCCACATTCATGGGCAAGTTGCTATTGTGTATCTTTCCATCTTTCTCTATTTCCCTCCAGCTGTCTTTTTTGCATTTCAAGTTTATATCTAAGGGTAAATACCATATTCTGGAAATAGACCACTGGATTTTGTATTTCTCACACACAGCACCTCACTTGTTGACCAGAAGAGTACTTGGTAATTGTTTGCTGACTGTGTAGTCTTCTGTTTAGTTTACCTTAATGAAAACCTTTTCCAGAAGTGTTGGTGCATCTTTAAATTTCATAACAGAGAACAAACTAGTCCATGTTTTACTGTTTGGGACAGGCCATCGTGTTTCATCCATTTCTTTCTAATTGAATTGCTGATTTTAATTTATGAAGATGTGGAGGACTTTATCTGGAACATATTCTGTGTTCAATAAACATCACTATTGTCCTATCATCAAATATCTATTTTTTTTTGGGGGGGGGGGAAAGGCCCCTAGGGTTGTCAGGGCATTTCCCCTAAGGCAAAGTGTCTATCCTATCTCATTCAGAGGAATGCACTGTAGACTTTCTACTGAGAAAATTTATGTTTGTTTTCAGGCAATAGTGTTATAAGTTTTGGTGTGGTCTAGAAGATATTTCTGAATATCCATACTCTGCATATGGAGATTTTTGTGTTGGGATGCTACTCATGATTCCACATAGGATTACTCATTCTTTTTACTCTTTGGATATCCTGTGTGATTGCTAAATAGTATAATAAATAATTGGTTTTAATTAAAACTATTAGGTAAAACCATGTAAAAAGCACCTAATATTATTTTCTTACCAAAATAGCCCAATGATTTCACACAGAAAGAATGTCCTCAGCAACTATTCCAATCATCCACTCTAGTTATATAAAATATGCAAACCAGGAGAAATAACACCAATAATAAGACATAAAATACACACAAAACTGATGTAAATGCATGAGTTTATACTTAAAGAAACAAAGGCAGGAAAAACTTCCATAATGAATGAAGGGAAAAAAATTATTAATGTATGAGGCAGTAGCAGAAACAGCATTGCTTTAAACCTTTCTGGATCTCCTCAGTCTAACTCATGCACATATACTGTATTAGTCAAAACAGTTTCACTGTCTTTAGCACAGTAAATCGAACTCTCTGTGAACAATATCTATAGGAGTACATTTTGACAAGGTAACCCCATGCTCCCCTAAACACAAAAGGGTGAGGGATAACAAACTCAGGATAACACCACCAGACTCCTTTCTACACCTTTGAAGAAGGACATGGAGACAAAGTAAAGCAGCTCCTTGTCTTCCTGAGAGTCACAGACTCTCATTGATAGAGAAATTTCCAAAAGTGAAAGAGAGGGATGGCTGAGCTGGATAATGAAGCCAGCCATGAGTTTCACAGGCTCCAGTTGGCAGGTGAGTAAAAGCACCAGTTGGAAGGACTGGCACTGTGGCATTGGGGGTCCTGGGAGCTCTCAATCAGCTAAAGATCTCCCCAGGAAAAGTCCCTCACAGAGGAGAAGTTTCTGTGAGTAGAATCCACATAAAAAGGGACAAGAGTAGTACAGTCAGAAGAGAAAAAGGCTCTAGACAAAGGGTGGAGAAGGGACTGTGTGTGAATATCTCAAACAGTTTAAAGCCATACTCTTGAAAACTGCACAATAGCAATAAGTCAAAGTTTCTGAACTTTAGAGCTCTAGCAATGTTAAAGCAAGGAAAATTATCCAGATCCATCTCCCATTCTAAGAACAGGTGAAAAATCATCTTGTTTAAACATGAGCAGAAGAAAATACTGGTCAGAACTTATAAAAATTTTATGAAAAATATATGAAGAGAAAACAGAATAACAGTATTATAAAACAATGTCATACCTGGAAGACATGGCCTTGGAAGAGTTACAATCTGTAAACTATTGTTTCAAAATGAAGTGAAATGAATTATAAAACAATGCCTTTTATGAAAACAATGCATCTTATGAAAGCACACATTTCAGTTGCAAAAGAAAAAGGGAGGATTTTATCTACTTATTTATCTATTTTTTTGGCATAGGAGAGTGAACTCAGGGGCACTTGACCACGGAGACATATCCCAAGCCCTTTTTAAATATACTTTATTTAGAAACAAGGTCTCACTGAGTTTCTTAGGGCCTCACTAAGTTGCTGAGGTTGGCTTTGAACTCCTGACTTCCCTACCTCAGCCTCCTGAGTCTCTGGGATTACAGGTTTACACCACTGCATCCTGCAAAGGGAGGATTTTAAAAGAGACCAAGAGACCTTACAAAGCCCAAGAAAAGTTGCTCATGAAATCAATATTAAACATTTAAAAAAATAATACGTAACTAGACAGAGCTCAAGTGTGAATTAACACCAGGAATAATGACAAAAGAAGAAATATGGATAAACCCACAAGAGACAAGGATATTGATAGAGAGTGGCAGCCATCCGACTGAGGTGGCCTCTCTTCACCTACCATGTGTGAGAGGAGCACTTAATAAGGAACCAAAGCACTTGGAATGGGACAAAAATAAATACTACCATAGAAGAAACATTCCTGAAATAAGCCAGAGTTGGAAGTGAGCACATTGGATAGTTGGGGACATCAGCTCTGAGCAGCTAATGAAGAGACATCTTAGTAAAATTTTTTAACCCTAAAGCAAGGCTAAGGATTAAAAAAAACAAAAACAAAAACAAAACAAACAAAAAAAAAACAACCTTGGGGTCTTCAAGAAAAATGACTTTTTAAAAATGTAGAGTGACTAGATAATCATTCAAATGAGGAGACAGGATAGTTGAAAACAGGTGCTATTAATAATTATGAGCAACTATTGTAAACAAGGACTGTTAAAGCAGAATGGAATATGTTATCTTCCTACTTGTAAGAGAAAGAAAAATCACATGGATTTCAGACTTTTTACAGCTATGATTATGCCAATGATAATCAAGTGGAAATTTTAAGATCACCAAAGAGAGAGAATGGGAAACAAAGATCTTATCTATGGCCAAATTCCTCTTAAAACTACCAGGGGAACTGACATAAACATGCAAAACTTGGGAGAGGTTGTTCCCTTGAGTTCCTTCCTATATTAAAAAAAAAAAAAAAAAAAAGAGGTGCAAAAGAAGAGAAAAAACAAAACCCAGATGATCCAGCAATAACAAAGCAACATGATAGAACTGAATCAAAATATACTTATCATTTTATTCATTTTTATTTATTTATTTTTTGGGGGGTGTACTGGGGATTGAACTCAGGGGCAATCAATCATTAAGCCATATCCCCAGCATGATTTTGTATTTTATTTAGAGAGAGGGTCTGAGTTGCTTAGTGCCTCGTTTTTTTTGCTGAGGCTGGCTTTGAACTTGTGATCCTCCTGCCTTAACCTCTCTAGCAGCTAGGGTTGCAGGCATGTACCATCGTGCCCAACTATACTGACAACTCACTTCATGAAAGAAAAAAACTATCCAGATTCCTTAATAAAGTGAAATCTGACATTGCACCATGTATAAGAAATTCATTGTTGGGCTGGGGATGTGGCTCAAGCGGTATGGCGCTTGCCTGGCATGTGTGGGGGCGCTGGGTTTGATCCTCAGCACCACATAAAAAGTAAAATAAAGATGTTGTGTCCACCCCAAACTAAAAAATAAATATTAAAAAATTCTCTCTCTCTCTTTCTCTCTCTCTAAAAAAAATCCATTGTAAAAAACAATATTTATAATGTTTAAAATTAAAGAAAGTATACCTATGTAACAAGAACAGGTAATAGAAAGATCTTATCAAAGTTATATCTGCAGCCTATCTTTCCTAGTTATTTTTTTTATCTTTTAGAATTCTGGGTCATGTGTGCCTTCTCATCTTGGCTGTATTGCACATTATTTGTAGTAACTTCTGGCTTGTCCTCAAATCTGTAGACATTCTAATGGTACAGTATAAGATTTCTTTGTTTCTTTATTTCTTGCATTACATCTATCTGAAATTTGGGGATCAACTTAAAGTTTCTTGAATTATATTTTTCTTTAAGTATTTTCTAAGTTAAGGATATGTGAAAAGCAAATTTAGTCTTCTGTGTCTAAGGTTACTATATTTTACCTTTTCTATTGTATCTGGTTCCTTTGGATATATAACCCTAGTCTTATTGTTATTATCCCCAATAATTTTAACACAACATGACACTGTGTATGGCATCTCTTGTTGCTCATGGAGGCTTATATAAATATATTTTCTTATCATTTGGTAATATTTATTTTCTTTCTGATAGTATTGAAATTTTCCTGGTGATTAATGTTAAGAAATTTCCCTATATTATGTCTGGAAATTGCTCAACCTGATCCTTATTCTGTTCAAAATTTGGTATGAGAACATTGTATCAAGTATATGCATTAAAAATCATCTATTAAAAATTATATGCATTAAAAATCATACTAGTCACCTCTTTGGCCACTTTATTTCCTAAAAAAATATCCAACATCTCTGCTTTACAATTTATTTACTTTTAACAATTCTCTCATTTTTATTTTTATTTTTTGCATTCTTTGGTATAATTTATTAGACCTACCTTATATGTGGCAGACTTGTCTAATTAAAAAACAAAAATTCTTGTGTATTGGCTTTATTAGTTTACTAGAGCTTCTGTAAAAATACCAATATCTGCATGGCTTAAACAACACATATTTATCGTCTCACTGTTCTAGAGATAGAAGTCCAAGGGTAAGATATTGGAAACAGTCTTCTTTTGTTTTTCCTTCTTCTCTGTGGTGGGTATTGAACCCAGGGCCTTGTGCATGCTAAACAAATGCATCACTTGTCTTAACTCTTCTTAACTATTTGCAATAGCAACAACCCTATTTTCAAATAAGTTCACTTTATATGGTACAGGGAACTAGCACTTCAACATAAATTTGGGGGATGACCATCAATCCATATGATGGTAGCCATACAATGACCATTTATGGGTATGTATGATGCTATAGAATAATCTTCATTTTATTTTAATGGATTTAAGTTCTACTTTGTAGGATCTGAGGATAATACATTTTTATTTTTGAGCTCAGATTTTATTTTTAATATTATGTTAAGTTATACATTCTAACAATAATACTTCCATAGATTTTTTTAGCTAACATGTGCATATTTAATATTATACTTTTTCAAGATTTTCTACATATCTATAGTAGAAACATACCTGGAAAAGTGTCCTGGTTTTTCTCAACAGCGAGTTAGCCTTAGGATACATATGAATGTATCTTTTTTGTCTTATGTTTTAAATTGATAAATTATAGTTACACATAAAAGTGGAATTCAGATCTTGTGGCTGTGTCGTGCGCGTGAGCCCCGTAGGGCCGGGGAGGCACCAGCTGCCGCGCGGGGAGGAGGCCGAGGCCGCAGCTTGAGGGAGGCCCCGGCCCCTCTGCGCCTGTGTCTGGCACAGCGGTGTGAGACGAAGACACAATCCTTCCCCGCCGCCCGGATAATCAAGAGTTTTGGCCGGACCTTTGAGCACACACCGAGATAGTGAGGAGCCAGACGAAAAGCACAGACTATGGCGCTGAAACGGATTAATAAGGAACTTAGTGATTTGGCCCGTGACCCTCCAGCACAATGTTCTGCAGGTCCAGTTGGGGATGATATGTTTCATTGGCAAGCCACAATTATGGGACCTAATGACAGCCCATATCAAGGTGGTGTATTCTTTTTGACAATTCATTTTCCTACAGACTACCCCTTCAAACCACCTAAGGTTGCATTTACAACAAGAATTTATCATCCAAATATTACCAGTAATGGCAGCATTTGTCTTGATATTCTAAGATCACAATGGTCTCCTGCTTTAACTATTTCTAAAGTTCTTTTATCCATTTGTTCACTGCTATGTGATCCAAATCCAGATGACCCTTTAGTGCCAGAGATTGCACGGATCTATAAAACAGACAGAGATAAGTACAACAGAATATCTCGGGAATGGACTCAGAAGTATGCCATGTGATGCTACCTTAAAGTCAGAATAACCTGCATTATAGCTGGAATAAACTTTAAATTACTGTTCCTTTTTTGATTTTTCTTATCCGGCTGCTCCCCTATCAGACCTCATCTTTTTTAATTTTATTTTTTGGTTACCTCCCTCCATTCATTCACATGCTCATCTGAGAAGACTTAAGTTCTTCCAGCTTTGGACAATAACTGCTTTTAGAAACTGTAAAGTAGTTACAAGAGAACAGTTGCCCAAGATTCAGAATTTTTTTAAAAAATGGAGCATGTGTATTATGTGGCCAATGTCTTCACTCTAATTTGGTTATGAGACTAAACCATTCCTCACTGCTCTAACATGCTGAAGAAATCATCTGAGGGGGAGGGAGATGGATGCTCAGTTGTCACATCAAAGGAAGCAGCATTATTCTAGCAGCATCCATTTTGTTTAAACCTTCCACTGTTAGAGATTTGAGGTTACATGTTATACTTTATGCTCATAACTGATGTGGCTGGAGAATTGGTATTGAATTTATAGCATCAGCAGAACAGAAAATGTGATGTATTTTATGCATGTCAATAAAGGAATGACCTGTTCTTGTTCTACAGAGAATGGAAATTGGAAGTCAAACACCCTTTGTATTCCAAAATAGGGTCTCAAAACATTTTGTAATTTTCATTTAAATTGTTAGGAGGCTTGGAGCTATTAGTTAATCTATCTTCCAATACACTGTTTAATATAGCACTGAATAAATGATGCAAGTTGTCAATGGATGAGTGATCAACTAATAGCTCTGCTAGTAATTGATTTATTTTTCTTCAATAAAGTTGCATAAACCAAAAAAAAAAAATAAAAGTGGAATTCATCACGACATTTTCATACCTGCACCTGACATGGTTTGATTAAATTGATTTTGTGTTCCTCTCCTTTCCCATACCTCCTGTCCTACCTCTCTCCCCTTCCCCTATTCTACTGTTCTCCCTTGTATTTTTATGAGATTCCCCTCCCCTTTTAATTCCTTATTTCTTTTTAGCTACCATATAAAAGAGAATACATTTGACCCTTCACTTTCTGAGTAGGACTTATTTCACACATCAGAGTATTCTCCAATCCCATTCATTTACCAGCAAATTACACAATTTTATTCTTCCTTATAACTAAAACACCATTACGTACATTTTCTTTATTCATTATCCATTCATCTATTGATGGATACCTGCAATGGTTCCATACCTTGACTATTGTGGCTTGTGCTGCTATAAATGTTGTTATGTGTGCTATCACTATAATATACTGGTTTTAGTTCTTTTGGATAAATGCCAAGGAGTGGAATAGCTGAGCCTTACGGTGGTTCCATTCCTAGGTTTTATGAAATCTCCATACTACTTTCCAAAATGGTTATACTCATTTGAAGTCTCACCAAAAATGTATAAGCATACCTTTCCTCCGCATACTTACCAGCATTTATTATCTGTATGCTTGATGATTGCCATTCTAACTGGAGTAAGATGAAATCTCACTTTAGTTTTGATTATATTTCCCTGGTTGCTAAGGATGTTGAACATTTTTACATAAATGTATGTTGGCTATTTGCATTTCTTCTTTTGCAAAATATTTGTTTAGTTCATTTGCTCATTCATTGATTGAGCTGTTTTTTTTTTTTTTTTGGTGTTAAGTCTTTTGAGTTCTGTAATAGTCGGGTTATTAATCTCCTGTCAAAGGGTAACTGGCAAATATCTTCTTCCATCCTGTAGGTTCTCTCTTCACAATCTTGTTTCTTTTGCTGTTCAGAGACTTTTTATTTTGATGTTGTTCTACTTACTGATTCTGGGTTTTATTTCTTGGATTTTAGGGGTCTTATTAAGGAAGTTGTTGCCTGTGCCAATATGTTGCAGGGTTGACCTTATGTTTTCTTCTAGCAGTTTAAAAAAAATGTTTCTGGTCTTACTTCTAGGTCTTTAATCCACTGTGAGTTGATTTTTGTACAGATTTAGAGAAAATTATGTACTTTCAATCTTCCTACATAAGGATATCTAGTTTTCTTTTCCAGCACGATTTGTTAATTGCAACCTTCTCCAGTGTTTGTTTCTGAAACCTTTATCAAGGATCAGATGACTGAACCTGTGTGGATTTGAATCTGTATCTTCTTCTCTATTCCATTGGTCTCTGTCTGTTTAGATGGCAGTGCCCAAGCTGTCTTCATAATTATAACTGTAATATAATTTGAGATCAGATATTATAATTTATCCTGCATCCATCTTTTTGCTCAGTATTGCTTTGGCTACTCTAGGTTTTCTATTCACCTCATATGAATTTTAGGATATTTGTCTTTTTCTGTGAAGAAAGTCATTTCTATTTTGATGAGGAATGCATTGAATCTGTATATAGATTTTGGTAATATGACCATTTTGACAATATTAAATCTTCTGGCCCAAGAGTATTCTTTCATCTTCTAAGATCTTCTTCAATTTCTTTCTTTAGTGTTCTATGGTTTTTACTGGTTAAATATAGTCCCACGATTTTTTGTTTGTTTGTTTCTTTTTGTTTATTTTTTTGAGACTATAGTGATGGAATTATTTTCCTGATTTTTTTTTCATTAGATTAATTATTATAGTGTAGGAAGGCTACTAATTTTTGTTGGATCTTGTATTATTCTAATCTACCAAATTTGTTTATCAGCTCAAGAAGTGAAACATTTTGGGTCTTCTAAGTATAGAGTAATGTCATCATCAGAGATAATTTGATTTCTTTTTTTTTTACCTTTTTGTATCCCTTTAATTTCCTTCCTTTGCCTGATTGCTCTGACTAGAGTTGCAAGAACTATATTGAATAAGTGGTGAAAAAATATATATGTATATCCTTGTTGTGTTCCTGATTTAGACAAAATGTTTTCAGGTTTTCTTCACTCAGTGTGATGTTGTCTATAGGTTTGTCATATATAGATTTCAGGATGTTGAGGTATGTTCCTTCTATCCTTAGTGTTTCCAATGAATGAGTGCTGAATTTTGTCAATGACTTTTTTTTTGGCATTTATTGGGATGATCATGTGATTTTTGTCATTAATTTTATTTTTGCAATGATATCCATTTATTTATTTATATATGTTGAACAAAACTTACATCCTGGGAATAAAAACAATGTGATCATGGTATATACTCTTCTTTATATGTTTCTGAATGCAGATTACTAATATTTTGTTAAGAATTTTTTCATCTATGTGCATTAGGGTATTGGTCTATAGTTTTTTTTTTTCCTTAATGTGTCATTATATGTTTTGTCATTTGAGTGATACTGACTTCAAAGTATAAATTTCAGAGTATTCCCTGTCTTTCTGATTCATGGAATAATTTTAGAAAAAGTTAAAATTAGTCCTTCCATTCAGGTCTGGCAGAATTTAGGTGAGAATCCATCTGGTCCTGGGCTTTTCTGTGTTTGATTTTTTAAACTACCTCAATCACATTGAATATGTTCTTTTTCATTTTTCTATAACCTCTTGGTTTAATATGAGTAATTCAACATGTGTCTAGAAATTTGTCAATATCTTCTAGAATATTCACTTTATTAGAAAATAATTTTTAAAAATAGTTTTTAATGTTTCTCTAGACCTTCAGGAATGTTTGGTGTTTTCTCCTTTTTCAGCTATAATAATAATAATAAAATAAATACTATTGTTATTAACATTAACAAATAATATTGTTAAAAATTAATAATATTATTAATGGTACTAACAATAATTATATAATTATTACTTTATTTTTAGTAGTAGTAGTAGTAGTATTTTGATTTGTATCTTCTTTTTCTCTTGGTTAGTTTGCCTAATGGTTTATCAATTTTGCTTATCTTTTCAAATAACCAACTCTGTTATATTGATCATTTGCATTTTTGTATTCTCAATTTCATTAATTTTGGCTTCAATCTTACTTATTTCCTTATTTGCTACTAGTCTTGAAATTAGTTTGTTCTTGTTTTTTTAGGATTATGAGATGTGACAATACCTTGCTTATTTGGAATTCTCTTTTTTTTGTTAATGAAAACACTCAAGGCTACAATCTTTCCTCTTAGAACTGATTTTATAATGTTATGGAGACTTTGACATATTGTATCTCTGTTCTTGTTCAATTTTAATTTTTCCAAATAAAATTCTCCTGATTTTTTTTTCTCTAACCCATTCCTCATTCAAAAGAATATTATTCAATCTCCATGTATTTAAATGATATCTATTTAATTGATTGTTGATTCCTAATTTCATTCCATTATAATCTGATAAGATGCAAGGAATTATCTCAATGTTTTGTATTTGCTAAGAATATTTTGAGTCTGAAAATATGGTTTATTTTACAGATGTTCCAAGGTAAAGCTGAGAAGAAAGTAAATTCAGTTGTTGATAGATGAAATGTTCTATAGATGTCTAATAAGTCTAATTTATTGATAATATTTTTAATGTTTGAAGAGTCTCAGTTTATGTCTGGATGACTTACCTAGTGGTGTGAAAGTTATGTTGACATCATCTAGTATTATTATTTTGGAGTCTATCTTGGACTTTATGTTGAATAGTGTTTGTTTTATGTAAGTAGGTACACTGATACTTGGGGTATAAATATTTACAATTATTATATCTTCTTTTTTGGATAGACCCATTCTCAAGTACAGAGTGAACTTCCTTATCTCTTCTTATCAATATTAGCTTGGAGTCTGCTTTTCCAGACATGAAATTAGCTATTCCTGCTTACCTTTGGTCTCCATTTTCATGACATGTCTTTTTCTAATCTTTCATTTTCATTCTATTTATGTCTTTTCCTGTAAGTTAAGATTGTTATAAACAACAGATAGTTGGGTTCTGTTTTTATAATCTATCCTGCTAGTCTATTTGTTTTAATTGGAGAGTTGAGACCATTTACATTCAGTATTATAACAGATAATTATTATTTCTGTCATTTTAATTTATTTCTACTGTTTTATTCAGACTTCACTCTTCTTTACTAAGCTATTCGTGTGAGATTAATTTATTTGCTCTCTTTGAAGTTTCTTTTTTCATTTCCTCTCTATAAAGTATTTCTCTAAGTATTTGCTGTAGTGCTAGTTTAGTAGTCATGAATTTATGCAGTATATGGTTATGTAAGTTTTTTAAAAACTTCAATTCTAAAGGATAGATATATGGGATAAAGCAATCTTGTCTGGCAACTGATATCTTTCAAAGCATGGTATATATTATTCTAAACTTTCCTGACCTTAAAAGCCTAGGTTGAGAGATCAATGGTAATTTGTATTTGCCTTTAAATATGACCTTCCATTATTCTCTTGAAGCTTTTCAAATTCTGCCTTTTTTTCTGTAGATTAGACATTTAATTATGATGTATTTTGGGAAAGGTCTTTTTTAAAATGTTGTCTCTTTGGGATTCTGAATGCATCTTTTATTTGCATATCAGTATTATTTCCAATGTTTGGAAATTTTTATGATATGATTTCACTGAAAAGTTTGTACATATCCTTAGTTTGGACATCACTTCCTTTCTTCAGTGGCAATGATCCTTATATTTTATATCTTTGTGTTTTACAGTATTTCCTGAGTATTCTGCTATGGGTGTTTTATTATTTTTACTTTTTTTTTTGCTAAGTTTCCAAGATTATATATCTTGTCTTGAGGTCTGAAAATCTGTGTGCTGCATTGTCTATTCTATTAATGATACTTACCATTTAATTTTTAATTTGATTTATTGATTATTTGATTTCTAGGATATCAGATTGTTCTTTTTCAGAATATCTATTTCTTTTTTTAATTTCTTTATGAAAATAATCTTTCACTTCCTGTATTTTTTAGTTTATTTGTTGCATCTGCTTTTAGTTCCTTGATTATTATTTTTTAATATTTATTTTTCAGTTGTAGTTTGACACAATACCTTTATTTTTATTTATTTATTTTTATGTGGTGCTGAGGATGAACCCAGGGCCTTGCATGTGCTAGGTGAGATTCTACTGCTGAGCCACAACCACAGCCCCTAGTTCCTTGATTATTTTAACCATGGACTTTTGAATTCTTTGGCATTTAGTCTATTTCAGTATCTGAGGATTAAGGTGTTGACAGGTTACAGACTTTTGGAGGCATTTTATTTCCTTGCTTTTTCATGTTTCTTGCAGTTCTATGTTGAGAATGGCCAATATGCTCTAATGGACCTTTCTTTCACTGTTGACCAAAGGACTCTTTAGTAGGTTGATTTTACTTTACCAAAAGTTCCAATTATTGAGAATATCTATGTCTGATGGTCCAGTGAATATGTTTTCAGGGTTTTGATCAATCACTTCCAACCCTTTTAGGGGGGCTGATGATCACCTGTAACTGCAATTGCTTAAGAGCAAACATATAACTAATAAGTCTTTAAACCTATTAAAATATTTCCTACAACTCCAGCACATCTGAAGTGGAATGGGAAAACAGCACAATAAATTAGGGAATAAGTGGATAAAAGATTAGTATTAAAGAAGTGAAATTATTATTATGCTATATAGGGCATTCAAATCAAAGGAAAAGAAGAGTCTGGATGAAAGGAGAAAGAAAAAGAGAGAGAAAAGGGTGGAGAAAGGAAGAGAGGCAGAAGTTAAAAATGAGAGGGTAAAAGTAGAGAGAATACCAAAAAGAAAATATGTAATCTATAAATCCAATAATATATTATCCTAAAGAAGACAAACCTAACAAAAAAAGAAAACTAGAACATAAAGAACAAAATGGCACATAAATAAGTAAATATAAAAGTATTAAGGGTAAATCAAAATAAGCAAAACTAATAAAACTAAACAAGTCAGCAAAAGAAAAACAGAACCCAAAATAGAGCCCACTAACACACACCATGAGAAAACAAAATCATGTATACCCATGCATACACACATAAAAAAACCCTGAAAATAAGTCTGGGTGAGGGAAGCATAGGGATAAAGGCACAAATGGAAAAGTGATGAGTGAGAAGAGAGAGGGTGAGTATAAGATGGTGCTGAAGAGAGTAAGAGAAATAGAATGGATAGGTCCACTTAGTATAAAAATAATGTACATGGGTTCTGGAACCATTTGGAATCCAGCTGGCTGAAGGGCTGAGGCAATGATGATAGAGCTGAGATCTGGCCACAACACCTAGAAAGACCCTATCTCAACATTAAAACAAAAGGGTTTAGGGATATAGGCTGAATGGATGAGTATACCTAGGTTCAAGTCACAGCTTCACAATGATCAAAATGAAACAAAACACAATCGATTATCATAGAGCAACTACAGAAGAACATTTTTTTAAAAGGGGAGAGTGGAAGGTGGGTAGACAATAAAAATGCATAAGAATGATTAAGGAATCCAATTTTCATTGCAGTGGGGGGGGGAAGTTTATCAAATCAATGCATAAAGTTATACTAGTGGAGAAAAAATGGTAACATGAAAGGGTCAAAAAATTATTCCTTGCTGTTCTTTCTGTTATGGAGGGAATTCTTAGGGAGATTTCCTGTTTTGGATATGCCTGATATTGGGAATGCAGTAGATATTTAAGCCTCACAGTGTAATCCCAGAGTGATTCTGGGTGTAGCAGCAAACTGCATAGGTTCACTCTATATTAACTATTAGACTTTTCTAGATTAAGCTTTGCTTCAAAGGCTTTCCTACACTCAAATTCTTACATTTCTCCATGACTGTTTCCCACCTGACCTCCTCTGGGGTGAGCTTATGTAATCAGAGTTTTCATGGGCTTCCTGGACACCTGAAAGCACTTAGGCTGTTTTGATGGAAACTCTCAGTGTCTTCAGCCTTGTTGCTTGCTCTTCCCAGGATGAAGAGGCAGTTTTGTGTTCTGAGTGAAAGGGCTTCTCCCAGAAGCTAACTACAAAGAACTTCCTATTCTCTTCTTGGGATGGTTCTGCTGGGTCTAAGAGACCCATGTGTGGTTGAATCTCCTCAACTAAGAGGATGCACTTCTCCTAGAAAGCTGGTTGGGGGGTGAGCAACTCTGAAAGATCATGGATCCTAACAGGTGAAGCAGGTGTGCTCACTTGCTTATTCTCCCAGGGCAATCAGCCTCCTAATAAGACGTCAGTTAGTCCCATGTGCTAACTCTTCACAGGTGCTCCTTGATGCTCTGCACTGCTACAGGTTGTCAAAATGAGCCTAGAAGTTTCTTAATCTCCAGTGGATGGTGGGAATTATCTTGTCATGGGTGAGACTCTGCTACTGTGGTAGATGTCCCACAGGAGGTAGTTCGAAAATCCTCATGTTATGGATCCCTGGAAGTATAGCAGATGCAGGCAGCTGCTGCCCACCCTCCACCACCCTGTCCAACGTGGGAGGTCTTGCTCTCTCTGCCCCTTTCTTTGGTAGCCAATAAGGGTTTGAGAGTTCTTGGAAAATTCCCCTGACTCAAACTCGGGACATTCTGAACTGCCTGATTGTGACTTCTGAGCTCGAGCTTGAGAATTATCTTTCACTAAACCAGACAATTTTATCATAGTTCCTTCAGCTTTTCAATCTCTAAGCTTGTTGCAGTCTAGAGTTCCCAGTGGGACTGTGCTATAGACTATCCTGTTCCTGAATTTTTTTTTTTTTTTTTTTTTTGCTGAGGACTCACTGTTCTAGTGAGAAAGAAAGGAAAAAAAAAAGAGAAAAGAGACTGTTGGAGACTGTGGGACCTTTTTGATGTTGAAAATAGGATATATGACAGAAACGAGTACATAGATCCCTACTTCTTTGCACACACATATATGCCCCTTTTAAGATAGATCCTGGTCCAAGCTGCAGGAGGTGTAGTTCTGGTCCTGATTCATGTAAAGTTTGTTGGGCTACTTAAACTGTATATGTGTCCGATGGTGATGTTAGAAGTTCTTGAGATCTTTATGATCCTTTTTTGCCCCACAAAACTCTGAAAGGTGATTTTCCTTCCTACTTCCAGGCACATGTGTCCAGTATTGTAGAATACTATTCTTTCCTCTGCAATGCTCAATTAAAAACAAAACAACAACAACAACAACAACAACAACAACAAAAAACACTGTTTCTGTGCTTCTGCTGATCACTATTTCTCTGAGTTGGGATCCAGTTCTTCTCCTGGTGCTTCAACTATTGATGCAATTCAAGTGGGGAGCAGTTTTAGGAAAGTGACTGTTATCCCTCCACTATTTTTTTTTTCAAAACCATGACATTATATCCTTTAATTAATAATTTCTTTAAAATAATTTAGTTTTATTTACATAGAAAAATATGGCTCCTGTAATTTGTATTTTTATAAATTTTCTTAGGGTAGTGATTCCTCAAGTGACCCTTGAGTACAACTTAAAAAATTTTTTCACTCTTCATTTTACCAGTGACTGACAGATTAATGTCAGGTACCTACTATATAGTTTGGATGTTGAGCACCTCCAAAGGACCACATGTTAAAAACTTGGTCCATAGGATGGTGTTTCTTGGAGGCAATGGAGCCAATTGGAGGGTCCTCAATTCATGAAGAATGTGTTATTGAAAAGGATTTGAGGCTCATGGTCTCTTCCTGTTCTCTTTTCTTCCGCTTCCTGGTCCATGATATAAGTTGTTTGTTCCACCATGTGTTCCTACCATGATGTGCAGGTCTCACCATAAAAGACCCAAAGCAAGAGGGCTGTCTGATTTTAGACTGGAACCTCCAGTATTATGAAACAACATAAATATTTCCTATTTATAAATTAATTTCTTTATGTATTTTATTACAGTAATACTAACAAATGTGATACCCATTCTAGGAAGAGTATTATTCATGAAGAATTGCTATTCTTCTCATATAACAATAAAATGTCTTATGGAATATTCATGTAGCTGAAAAACTGTCTATAATTACCTGCTATTAAACTATCTACCCATTTCAGATATTTCCAAGTTATATTTTGAATTATTTATCATATACTGAATTCACCACAAATATGATTATTATAGTTACTGGGGAAATATATTTTTGCTTAGAACATTTCTAGGAATTTACTATTCTGGAAAATTATGCCAATAACTAGTAATAGTAGAGCCACCAAATCAACATATCTGCATTGGGCTTCAAATTTTTGTAATATTTATTATTCTATATATTTACACATATATATTTTAATCAGTAAATAATTGTAGGGTGTGTCACAACATATGGGGCATGTTGCATCAGAAAAGAGGAAGTCTTGCTTGCTGGCTGCTATCTACTTTTCAGTTCTGGGGCCACATGTAGTTAAGATGGTGCCTGGCAATCAGCCAAGAGGTGGTGCTATGGGTTGTGATGAAAAATCAGACCACCTCCAGGATAGGTCCAGGACTCTTCCGCCCTTGTGGACAGCTCATGCCTTCTCTTACAGACCATGGGATGGGTGTACCCGTGAACTCTCTCCACCCCTCTGACCTTTATCCTGCTTGGCTCCTGTGCATTATATTAGCTGTGTGTGCTTCCTCAATAAAGGAGATCCTGCTTTGACTGGTCTGATTGTCCTTTGGCGAGGGAGGGCTGGGTGCAGGAGGCCACCTTTCTTGGCTCCTCCTGGTTGGGACATGCTTTCCCCATCTCTCCAGCAAGTCAGGAGGAAATGAGGAGGGGGGGGGCTAAAACCCCCCACACATAATAACTAAACATAATAGTGGATTTCATTGTGACATATTTATACGTCCATGATACTTAAATGGTCAATTTCACTCCCCCATGTTTAAAAAATTTCTCCCATATAATTAAGATTAAGCACTCATATTCATTTGAATAATTGGTTTTTAAAAATATTTTTATAGTTTTTACTCTTCCAAAACAATTTTTAATGAATCAATTATTAATATTAAGTAAACATTTTTCCAATATGTATTCATTAATATGTAAAAGATACATCTTCCATATGATATGTAGAGAGAAACCACAAAATATTATTGTATTTAAAATCCTTCTAATCTGAAGAGCAAAAACATTGATTTTTTAATGTAATTAATACATATATATATATATATATATATATATATATATATATATATAATGTTTCATGAGCCATGGAATATTGCAGGAAAATGAATAAACTAATAAATGTTAGAGGTGTTATTGATACAATGATAAAAAAATCTAAATGAAATACTATCTTTCATTCAATTGAAACAACCATACTTTTGTAAGAGAAATTAAAGAGATATCAAAGCATTAAATAATCTGCATAGCAGACTATAGTCCAACAAATTTTATTATAATTCAATGAAACCATCCTGCTCAACAAATTGAGTTTAACTACTAGAATATATAAGTTGTTTAAGGAATGAAACAGTCATAGAAAAAATGCCACTTATAATTAATAATAGATAATAAGTGGTTGCAAGCATATATAAATCTTAAAACATTATTTCACAGAAAAAAAGTTTCTGACCAATATCACTGCTTCTGTAACTGAGAAACAGCAGTAATGATTAGTCCATAAAATGGATTTATGGAATTTTTAGATATTTTATCAAATATTTCAACTATTTATTTCACAATATTCATTTTTTTTTAAATTTAGTAAAATATCTGAAAAATCACCAATGTGGATGTCAGTGCTATCAAATAATTTAACATCAATCCATTAAATGATAGAATATGCTATAAATTACAACAATGGTGAGGAAAAAGTTTAACATCTGATATATATAGCAGTAAGATGAATCTAAATTAACTCTTGAAGATACTATTATAATATGTTAATATATCATAATTTTATTACAATATATTGGTAATATATGTTACATTATTTTATAGTATTAATGACATTTTTGCTCCATTAATTAAAAACTGAGAAAAAGACTTACTTTTTTTTAGAATGTAGGAGGATATTAATGATTTTCCCTACCAACTGAAATTAACAACAACAACAAAAAAGAGTGGATAAAATAATATTATATTTTTTTTCTAAAAGGCTATTGAAGAGCAATGGATATAAAAAAGATTTGGCTGATTAAGTTAAAAGTGGTACAAGTCCTTTATATGCGAACAGAAAACCATGTCACCTTCCATAAAATCAAGGTAGACAGAAATATCAGCCTGTTATGTACAAAAGTATGATTGACAATAATTTTCATAAACTTAGTGAGTTAGCTTTCTAACACTGTGACAAATCACCTATGCAAATGAACTTAGGGGTGGAAAGAATTATTTTGTGTTTCAGGGGTTTTTGGTCCATGGTCTTCCAACTCCATTGTTTTTGGGTCTGGTGTGAGGCTCAAGCTTATGGTGGGAAGCACATGGTAGAGCAAAGCTATTCATTTCATGGCAGCCACAAGCAGAAAGAGAGAGAGCTGTAGAGGAAAAGTGACTAGGAACAAATATACAACTCAAGGATATGTCCCTACTGACCTACTTCCTCCAACAAGGTCCCACATCCTAGAGCTTCCACCACATTTCAATAACCCATTAGGCTATGAATTTATCAGTGTATTAATCCACTGATGAAGTCAGAACCACCACCAACCAATCACCTTCCAAAGGACTCATGTCTGAACACTGCTGCATTGGGGACCAATCCTTCAGCACATGAGCTTTGTAGAAGATGTCAGATTCAAACTATAGCACCAAGATTGTCACTTGATCCCTATGTCTCCTGGGTTATTGTTCTCTATGCTGAAATTAATTCCTTTATTTTTTCCTTTCTTGGATCTTCTTTTGATTTACTTTGTTGTCTTTTCCTAGATTTGGAACTGAGTGCATTCATATTATTTATTCTTTCATTTTTACTCAACAAATGCATGTAGTGGTGTCAAATTTACTCTGATCAAGTGTTCAATATATTACATAGATTCAGATATAATGTTTTCCATTATTGTTTTTGTTAGAAATTCAATCATTTTAATTTGTATATCTCTTTTCTCAATAGCATTGTTTGATAGAAGGTAACAATTGGCATTTTTAAGGAAAAAATTTAAATCATGTATTAGGAGGCTAATAAAATATTGGGCAGTAGTAAACTATATAAGTATAGTAGTACATAAAATAGTAAAGGAAGTAAATGGGATTATAACATTGTATTTTTCTATTATCTATAGAATAATGTAATATTAATTCAAGGCAGATTATAATAATTTAAGAATGTGTATTGTGATCTCTACCTAGAATATTTTAAAAATTCGGGGCTTGCAAATAAACAAATGTACATAAAAAGAAATGCTAAAAAAAGAAAGCATTTTTGATTAAATATTACAAGACATAAAAGGGAGAGAAATAAATAAAAGATGTACCAAATTGAAAAGAGATTGAAAGATAGAAGAATTAAATTAAACCACATACATTGTTAATATTAAATGGAGTCAGACTAAATAGTGCAATTAAAGAATGGATATTTGTCAATCTGGATTACAGAAAAGAAAAACAAAGTAAGTCTTAAATAATTATTTTTGAAAGACAGTTTCTTAAAATATAAGGATGTGGCTGAAAGTGAAATGAATGAAGAATATATACCATGAACACCTCAAAAATATAAAATTCTATGAAGAAGATGCACTAATTCAAAACATGCACATACATTGGGCAGTCCTTCAAAATACATGAAGCTAAATTAACATTGGTTTTAAGTTCTACGTGGAAAATAGAATTACTTTTTTGTGCTATTTTCCAGTCATGTAATTGGTTGAGGTTTTCTGTGCAGTTGTGTAGTTAAAGCAGAAATAGTAAAACCAATTTGAGAATCCCTGTAAAATATTTATATTCATTAATAAATAAACATTACATAACTTCAAGGCTCTCATTAATTTTATTAATAATTTGAATCAAACTTATGCTATTTCCAATCTATATATTTGTAAAATAATTGAAGCTGAAAAAAAGTCTATGATTTTGGAGCTGAGGTTGTGGCTAAGTGGCAGAGTGCTTGCCTCACACATGTGAGGTACCTGGTTCGATTCTCAGCACCACATAAAAATAAATAAAGATATTGTGTCCATTTATAACTTAAAAAACCCAGAATGCCCCCCCTCCAAAATTCTATTATTTGAAAAGTATTAAATTTATTTATTTAACTTGTTATTGCCTGTTCTTCTTCTCTGACACTGTCCATAATTGTTCAAAGTTAATTTGTATGTTATTTTTCATTTAGTACCCATTTTAAATATCATATTTTAAATTAAATGTGTCTATGGGAAGTCACAGGTAAAAAATATATTTCTTATGATATTTTGTTATTATCCTATCCCATCTATGATAACAAAATTTATTTTGATACTATACTTTAAAAAAATCCCAGGTCATAAGCAATCATCTCTCTTTTTTTCTATATACATCACTCATTCTGATTAATCCTCCATATTAAATGAAAAAATTACTGTAACTAATACAGTTATTCATTTTTATCTTGTCATAAAAAATATACAGCTTATTTTTAATTGATCTTTAACTAATTTTTATGTTAGTATCTAATTTAAATTTTTCATTTATTTGAATTTTTTTAAATTTTGATGCTGGTGATGGAACTCAGAGCCTTACAAATGTTAAGCACATACCATACCACTGAGCTACATCCCAATCTTACTTTATAATTTTTGTACAGATTTGGATATGAACTTTGAACTTCTTTAAATCCAAGCTTACCTATCAAAAATAGATAGATATAAGCAACTGACTATTCATCTTATCTTGTAGTGTTGAAATACACTTTTTCCATTATATTACATTATAACGAGGATACTATAAATCATGTTAGAACTTATGCACATAATTAATATTCAATTCAATTGTATTTCAACTTAAATCTTCAAACATATGTTACAAGATATTGGCTAAAATGAAAGAGTATGTGGGTCTGATAAAATTGATATATGATTTGATTAGCTGGAAAAATTTATGATTAAGTTATTGTTTCAAGTTTTATTTTTTATAAATATTCTCAAGTATGTTTCTCTAATCCTGTACCATTGTGCATTTTAATCAAATTTTAATTTCTGAGAGATGTATATGCATTAATTTCATATTTTAACTGCATAATTTCAGTTTCCTATTACAATTATCTGTTATTCTTCACTGTATTTTAAAGACAATCATTGTTTATAAGCTTAATGTTTACAATTACATAAAGCATTCTACTTGATTTATCTTAATTAGGCATTTAAAATTCTCTTTGAAATAATTAATTTACCACTATTTTTTTCCATATAAATTAAACATATTTTTTGGTTTAAGATGGAATCAAGCTAATGTTTTTGTGCTGATGAATGGGGAATTTGTGTTCTTTTTGTTAAAAAATTTAAGATTTATAAGAAATTTAAATATTAAATAATTTCTATTTCAAAATGTTATGCCTTTGAGTGAATAATAGTATAGTTTGTTTTACTCAGTGAACAGTAGGAAAAGAGTAGATGAAGGACATAGAACACCCTTTTTCCCTGAGTGATTGGCAGGGTGGAAGAATGATTGAATAAAGCAGAAAACAGGGATGCCTAGTCACTTAATACAGTGCAGTCCTGCCCTTCAGCTGTCAGAATTTAGGACTGGATAATAAAACCACAAGATATCTTTTGGGGAATAACACTAAAGGTAATTATGTCTAATTCAAGATAATAATGTATCAAAAAGGCAAAGTTCATTAAGGGAGATTGTGCCTTAGAAAATTCCAAAAGTTCCTTTGACCCTCATATATTATTCTGAGAAGAACATGGAAATTATTTGAGCAAAAATGTTGATGCCAAAATGTAGCACTGATGATAGGATGTACATGACATCAAGAGAGACATGGAGACAGAATTCTTTTGAGGACATACACACCTCAGCAGATGTTCAAGCAGGGAATTACTTGTTACTCATTGAGGACAGGTGTGATAGGAGCCTATAAGAAAAGACCAGAAGGTTTAATGTACATGTGGATGGTAAAACTACATAGATCAGATGCATCTATGATCCAATAATGTGACTAAAGACCTAAAAGTCATTTACAGTAAGGAAAATTAACAAAAGAGGATTTCTCAGTTTTTAAAATTAACCAGAATAATTCCAAAATCTCTTTCAGTAGATTCAGTTGTTGTTACCATACAGAAACTGAGACTTGAACTATAAAGAACTATAAAATTGTTACATTTTATAACTTCAAAAGAAAAACATTGTATAGTTTTTGTTTATCCTAACTTTGGTCTAGGAATTGTATCCTACATTAGAATAAAAAAAAATCTTATTGGGAGTGTATGCTACTTTCACCCATGGATGCATTTTTTGAGTGAATTTCATTTGCTAATTCAATAAGTAAATTATACCAGATTACTAAGCACCTCAGGAGATAATAGATTCTTCAGGAAAGGCACAGTGCACAAGGAATTAGAAAGAAGTAAAGGCCACCAAAGAGTCAGAAAATATGAAAAGGCCAATAAATTGCAAGTAAACAGAATCTCACCATCCTCTGTTATCATTGAAGAGTATATTATACAGATTCAATGTAACCCTCCCCCCGCCAAATACCCATCACATTCTTCACAGAATCTGAAAAATGAAATTTAAAAAAAAAGTTCTAAAGTTCATTTGGAAAAATAAGAAACACAGAATATCAAAAGCAATCTGGAGCTAAAAGACTGATCAAATTACTACTGAACTATAGGAACAAAACAGCATAGTACTGACACCAAAACAGATATGAAGACCAATGGAATAGAGTAGAAGACATGGAGACAAACTCACAGAGTTACAGTTATTCATTACTAGATAAAGGTGCCAAAAACATACATGGGAAAAAAGGTAGCCTCTTAAGCAAATTGTGCTAGAAAATCTGGAAATCCATATGTAGAAGCATGAAACTCTATCTCTATTTCTCACCATGTACAAAAGTCATCTCAAATGGATCAAAGATTTAGGAATTAGACCAGAAACTCTGCAACTGCTCGAAGAAAATGTAGGTCTAACACTCAAACATATTGCCTCTGGAACTGATCAATAGGAAACAGGTCAATAGATATTAATTATTTTATGTGGATATTAAAATTTTTTCTATGTATTTATAATATTATAGTAACTTTAATAACAAGCCAACTCTCACATGACAAATTAATCTTCTTAATTTTTAATATTCTGCTCAGCTCTGGCTTGCAGAAATGTTTTGAGATGTTGGCTTTATGAGAACACTAATTTTTTTAGTAGTGGTTTTTTCAGGTTTTTTTCATTGCTGGGAATCAAACCCGGGACCTATCACATGCTAGGTAAGCTAGGTAAGAGCTCTGCCACTAATGTTATTTAGTGGCCAGAAAGTTCGTTTTTAAAAATCACCTTGTAAATATATATATATATATATATATATATATATATATATATATATATATATATATATATGGACTAAAATTAACATATGGTTTACTTATAAGTATGTAAATCAGAATTTAAAATGTAATGGCAGTTTTATTATCTAAAAGGAAACTGATTTCACATTTATCTCCCATAATAAAAGTTACTAACAAGAGGGTCTCTTTCTTGAATCCCTGTGTAATTTCCTTGACAATCTAGTTCTTTATTTAAATTTGACTGTAATGGTGGATTTTGAAATCCTGTCTGCAGAATTCTTCCTGTGCTACTTTGTCAAGTCTGTAATCATAATGACCCTTCTCAAGTTTTAAAGTACACAAGAATCATTTGGGAATCTTGGCAAAGGCAGATTCTTGGGTCTCTTCCCCAGAGATTCTAATTCATTATAGCAAAGTGATGCCCGGCTGCTGATTGATGGACCCCATCAAATAACACTGTTCTAATTCACTTACTCCTATGTGGTTATATTAAACACTGACAATGCATGTGCCTGGACTCCAGTTTTTCTCAGGGTTTTCGTGATTTCCAAGAACTTTGTGAGTTCTTTCTTTTTCTAACCTCTCATTTTAGCTCTTTCCTTTAGGACAGGAAACATTAAAAGCAATAACAAGAACAATGTTCCCTCTTCCTTATCTTACCCTCTTATATTTCTACTGTTCCTCTCTGCCCATCCCCACTCCCTATCTTTCCTATCCAAACTTGCTGCAAGCACAGTCTGTCCTTTGACCTCAATCCCTTTTTGTCTGATAATTCGGGGTTTTCAATCTGCCACCCCTAAAGTTTCAATGTGACAAAATTGTCAGGTGAATAATATCCCATCAAAAACACTGAATTTTAGCAGTCCTTATTGTACTGTACTGATAAGGTTATTTTTGTTTGTTTAGTTGTTTGTGTGTCTTGGGAGGGGGATATTGTTATTTGTTTTATTTTATTTATTATTTTTTAAAAAAATTCTGGGTCTTTATCTTATTTTAATTCTCCTTTTTGCTTCCATACTTAAGCTCTCTTAATTTTTTTTTATCTCTTAAGTTTTCATTTTTCTGCCTTTTTCATAAATTCCTCCTTTTTAATGTGGATATGGACATCCACATTCTCCAACATTCTGTCTTTATCCTATGCTTTTACCAATTTTGCACTGTCTGGCTCTTGGTTTCAGACCGACATCCTTTCAGAGTCTCTAACCAAAATGCATTAGTGCTATGGTTGATTTCTCACAATGAAGCTTAGCATATCCAAGGAACTTCCTTTTGAATCCTATTTAGCTTGTTTCAGTAGGTAGAAGCTTTCTACTCAGACTGTAATCAAGAAAACCAGCTATATTGATTTCAATCTGCTGTTCCATCAATTCCCCAGTCAAGTCATCTTACTGCTTTAATATTTCTCCTAGGTTCCTTCTCAAGAGTCCTGTGTTTACTGTTCAAGTAAGCATTATGACTCACTGGGACTATTATCATGTTCTTCTCAGTGTTTTTGTTTGTTTGTTTGTTTTTTGCCTCTCTTCTTGGTGACACCTTTTTGTATACTGCAGACAGGATGGATTATGTATATCAGGAATCACAATCACTTACCCCAAATTCTTCAAAGAACCACCTACTTTAAATTCATTAGCCTGGCAAATGTTGACCTGTTCCTATTTCTTTCTCACTTTCCCTCATGCCAGTAGGTAATAGGAACACACACTGCTATCATTTGCCTCTAAAGTTCTGCCTACTTAGATTGCACTTTGTATTGTTTCTTTTGAATACAGAGAAATTTATTTGTATATGATGGATCTTCATCATCAAGAATTAAATAATGTTACCGCTTTCTCATTTGTAACACACAAACATATTAAGAGCTTAGACTTTGGTGTTGGATAATTCAGATTTGCCACCAACTAGCTGTGTAATTTTAAGGTCCTGAGTTGAAACTTCTTCTCTATAAAACAGGGATTATTGTAGATTTTTCATGGACATATTGTAAAGATTAAGTTAATTAATAAGTTACCCCCAACCTGCTTTCTTTACTGTTTTGAGAACTGAGCCTTATGTTTTATGGAGGTTTCTTTTCCTCTATTGCAATAGTTTGTTTTTTAAAAAAAATCTGACTTGTAAATATTTTACTTACTAGTATTTAGTTCTGGTTCTCATTGGCAATGGAATATTAAAACTTATAGCGAATATTTTTGTTTTCCTCCTGACTTTAAGTGAAATGTCTATAAATTTGAATTCTAAATGTGACATTTCTATAGCCTTGTGAAAATCATTTTTTAAAAATTTTAAAATTGTCTTTTGTCTGCTCTGAACATTTTGTAACTAGTATGCTAAATGTCTCGGAATTTTCTGTTATGTTTGCCTATTTCATTTTCACATGCTTCATTCCGTCCTTATCATGTTCTTTCCCTAGATAAATCCATTAAAATTGTGATTTATGTCAATAAATTGATCATGTTTAAATATTTTTCTATACCTGGAACTAGATATGTATGGTAATGCTTCATAATGATTTTTTGCTAGTTATTTTTTAATTTTTTTCCTGTTGTATCTTATTTATTTCTTATATTACTCAGAATTGAATGGAAGGAGGCTTAACCAATGGGCTAAATCCTCAGCCATTTCTTTTCTTTTATTTCTTTCTTCTTTAAATTTTATTTATGTATTTATTTATTTATTTTTGAGACAGAATCTTGCTAAATTGCTGAAGCTGTCCTTGAACTTGTGGTCATCCGGTCTCAGCCTTCAATGTCACTGGAAATATAGGGATGTGTCATTGTACGTGGTGAATTTTTTGATAGATTTCATTTGTTATTCTTTACTTAGAATTTTTCACTTATATTCATAAGTTATACTGGGCCATAATTTTTTTTTTGATTCTGGCTACCTTATGTTGTTATAAATATTACACTATACTCATATAAAAAATGTGAAATTTCAAACCTTTTCATATTGATTATTTTTGTAGGAATTATTTATTCCCTAAAGATTAGTAAAACATGTTTATAAAAGTATCTGTAATTAGTTACTTTGGTCAAGGAGTAGAAGTAACAATTTAAATTCTTAATGTTGCTCTTTTAATCAGGCGTTCTATTCTTTTCATAATAAGTATTTAAAATTTATAATTTTTTAAAACTTATTCATCTAAGTTCAAAATAAAATACACAATGTGTTCAAAGTATTCTTTAACAATTATAGATATCCTAGTTATTGTCATGTCGCATTTTTATTTTCTGTGTTTATTTGTGCTTCTTTATTATTATTATTATTTTTTTGCAGTTTGTCCTTTGGATACATTTTGCAGTTTGTCCTTTGTCCTTTTGAATTGTGCTGCTGTTACTGATACTACTATTACTAGTTGATATTTTTAAAACCAGCTTGTAGTTTGTAGAAAGTAGATATTACTACTTGCTAATTTTTTAGTTGTTCTCCTTCATCTCTACTAAAAGAGCCTTGACTTGTTTAGTTATGTATCCTTCCCACACCTGAGAGTCAAAGAAGCTGACCATAGCCTCATGGGCAAGATGAATTTCCTCTGGTAAGAATAATTGTGTCTCCCTAGAGAACAATCAATTCTTAAATGAGGCTGTAAGCACTTTTGGCCCAATAGGATGCCATGTGATAAAAAATAAGAAATGGTCTTATTTTTAAAGTGAATTATTTGAAAAAAAAGTTTTATCCTGTAAGATTTGTTTTGCATGAATATGAGTGCTGAGACTATAATTCTCTGACTAAAGCAAAAGCCAAAACATGCATGGTAGGGGGGGAACACACCTGCAGGGACATGGGCCTGCACCCACTGGGTGAAGCAGCTTTGAATCCACTCTACCTCCCTTCATTTGCAAGTGTGAGTCAATTTCATGTGTCATCTTGGCCAAGACCATGGTGACCTTTTGGACAAAAACTATACGTTTTGCTGATAGAAAATTTTTAGATGGAATTAACATGTAAAATCAGTTGGTTTTAAATAAAGAAAATTCTCCTCCATAACATGCCTAAGCCTCATCCAATATTTGAAGGATCAGGAGCAAATACTGATGTTTTCCATGGAAGAAGAAATTCTTATTTTATACCACAATGTTATAAAATTCGTCTGAGTTACCAGCTGAAACCACCATGAGAAAAATCCTTAAAAGTTAATCTCTCAGTCACTTTATCCTTCTTTGTCATATATATGTATATACATATATATGTCTATATATGTATATATATATACACAACACATATGCATATTTATTTATTCATATATATCTACAATTATGCACATATAACAATATATATGTGTCTCTGGAGAACCTAACAAATACAGTTAATTATATAAATTCATTATTTTAAATCAATTTGAGTTGAATTTTACATTGAAACCCAGATATCTCTATATTTTCATCATAGAAATAGTTCTTGTTACCCACTTTAGTAATTTTTTCATATACTTTCATCTTTCACATTCTTATATTTCCTTTGGACTTACTTCTCTATTTTAAATCTTCTTTAGTTAAACTTATTAATTTCAATTATCTTTGTCTTCAGTTACATTAAAAAAACCTATGTTTCTACCTTGCTTGCAATCTTGCTATAAACTTGTTAGAGTAAATGAACTTTGACATTATTTTTTAATATAAAAGATATATTTATACTAAGGGTTTTCATTAGGCATATCCAGAATAAGACCATAAGGACCTCCAAAAATGTAGTTCTGTATAAAAGCAATTAAAAAAAGAAAATAAATTAAATAAAAAAGTAAATAAAAGCAATAAAGTCACTGGTAAAAATTGTCAAAATTAACTTTTACAGAACTCTAAACTAACAAAAGGCAAGCAATAATTATAGTAATGTTCAATTGAGAAAAACTATCCAATCAGTAAGATTGGGTTTTGCATCATTTTAATTTGTCTTTTTCCCTTTTTGGTGCCCTCAGCTCTGAGTAAGTCTTGGAAACTGACAGTCTTGTAATGGAAACATGAAAACCTGCAGCCAGGCAACCACTGGAGAGTGGAAAATGGGTTTGGAGCTTTTTTATTTATTTTTTTTTTTGGGAACTACCATGGACTGAACTCAGAAGCACTCTGCCACTGAGCCACATCCCCAGCCCAGGGTCTCACTGATTTGCTTAGTGCCTCGCTTTTGCTGAGGCTGTTTTTGAACTCAAGATCCTTCTGCCTCAGCCTCCAGAGCCTCTGGGATTATAGGCATGGACCACCATGCCCAGCTGGGATTGGCGCTTTTTAACCAACTCATTTCCAGAGACTTTTCATTAATTGACCAACCTGGCAGGTCCCTGGAATCACTGCCTGCCTCACCCATGCCTAACACACATACATATACTACCTCCACTCATTGCCATAGGGCTTATCTGTATTGGAACAGACTTTAAAACTTGTTCAATATAAATAGTCTTTTCCCTGAGATATTTGTTGGAAAAAAAAAATAGTGGCAATTGGTTTAACATCACATCTGCCTCGGGGCATTGAATAGGTGTGACTAGCAAGAAATTGAAAAAGTTAAAAAAAGAAAAGCTGAAGAATGCGATAACCATAAGAGCTTTGAAAACCTTACACAGTCCTGAGAACTTACAAGGCCACATTCATGTGCAGATCTGTGGAAATGCTGAAAGGGCCTGAGAAAGTCCTAACCTCTTACTTCTGGATAATATTGAGGCTTTGTAAAATAGAAAGCCAAAACTAGGCAGTGTTCATAAAGTATCATAGGATCAAATACATGCCTCAACATGCATATAACCTTGGCAAAGTTTGTCTAGTCATTAGTTGGCTTTTAAGCTAATTGAATGTACACCTCCAGTGGCCGCACATGATGAGAAATGGACTTTACAGAATTAGTTTAGAAAAGTCACAAACTAGCTCTAACATCAATATGAAACAAATAATAATAACAAGAATATATAATGACAAGAATAAATCTTGGGGAGCAGGGAATCTGATTCCCAGAGTTGCCACATTGTAGACTTAAAAAAAGCCAACATATATGTATGGCATTAAATTAGACAGGTAAATATGGCCCATATATAAGAGAAATTAATCTATAGAAATAGTCCCTGATGAATCTCACCCATTGAAATTACTAGACAAAATTTTAAATTAGGTATTTTAAATAAGTTCAAATAACTAAAGAAAACTATGGAAATCTAAAAAAAAAAAAAAGTCTGGGACCCTAATAGAGAATAACAATATATAACTACAAATTATAAAAATCAACCAAAAATAAAACCTAGATTTGAAAATTGCAATTAAAAAATATTTTCCATAATGGCTCAATGGGAGATGCTAACTGCCAGGTTTAGTGAAATTGATAATAGATTAAATAAGATTATTTGAGGAGCAAAATGAATAAAAATGAAAAAAAAATTAAAAAGAATAAAAATAAAATGTTTCACCATGAAACATTTCAGCAACTAAATATTTTGAGTTTCATAAGGATAGGAAAGAGAAAGAATACTTCAGAAAATAATGGACAGGACTTAAAAATTTTGATGAAAACTATTAATTTCTATATATCAAAAGAAACACAAGTAGAATAAACTCATAGTTCTACACCTGGATGTGTCATAATCAAACTGTCAAAACATTAGTTGGAGAACTTTGAAAGCATCAAGTAGGAGGCAGCTTGTGACTTACTTAATAAGATCAACAGCTATTTTAAAAACCCAGGAGAACAGAAGACAATGAGAGGGCATAAATGTTTAAAGTAAATGACGGTCAACCAAGTACTTAAGAGCCAGGAAAATTAAGATATACTCAGATAAACAAAATCTGAGAGTATTTGTCTCTGTTTGGTTTTCAATAATTGATAAGAGTTCTTCAGGATGAAATGAAAGGGCCCTAAACATTAATTCATTTCGCAACCATATTTAAATTTTAAAAAATTTATAAAAAAATAGTAGCACCAGTAAGATAACTGGCCAGAGCACTTAGATGAAAGAAATTAAAGGTATACGTATAGGAAAAGAAAAACTTAAATTAGCACTATTTGCTGACAATATGATTCTAAACCTAGAAGACCCACAAAGCTCCACTAGAAATCTTCTAGAACTATTAAGTGAATTCAGCAAAGTTGCAGGTTATAAAATCAACACCCATAAATCAAAGGCATTTTTGCATATCAGTGACAAATTCTCTTAGGGGGAAATGAGGATAACTACCCCATTTACAATAGCCTCAAAAAAAAAAAAAAAAGCGCACTATACAGATTTAATGCAATTCCAATCAAAATCCCAATGGCATTCCTCATAGAAATAGAAAAAGCAATCATGAAATTCATCTGGAAAAATAAGAGCCCCAGAATAGCTAGAGCAATACTTAGCAGAAAGAGTGAAGAAAGATTTCTTAATGATAACAAGAGCAATCCATGAGGAAGACATAATAATTATGAATGCATGCACTGACACCTGTGTCCTGAAATGAAGCACAAACTGACAGAAATTAAGAGAGACATAAAAACCTCAGGAATTATATGTGTTGATTTCACAACGATATATTCAATGGATGTAGCAACTAGAAAAAGATCAATAACAAAGATGAACAACTCTGTTAAGTCAATTAGACCTAATAAGCATCTATGGAACTCCCCCCAGCAAGAGCAGAATACAAATTTTTCTCCTCTGAATATGGAATGTTCTCCAGAACAGAATATGATAAGTCTCACCTAAAAAGTATCTCAATAAATTTGAAATGATTTAAATAATATATATTATGTTTTTCCATCACAATGAGATCAATCTAGAAATTAAATACAAAAGATATTGGGGAATTAAAAATATGTGGCAATTTTATAAAACACTACTAAATAACTAATGTGTTAAATAATGAATCATATAGAAAATTAGAGCAATATGTTGAGCTAAGTGAAAATGGAAAAAAAATGCACAAAAATTTACATGATATAGCCAAAGCAGTGTTGAGAAAAATAAACATGAAGCTACAGGTAGCCTATGTTATGAAAAGTCTAAAAGAAAACCTAACATGCCAAACATTAGCATACTAGAAAGAAATGAACAAACTAAATCCAAAAAAAGTAAAGGGGAGGTAGTAATAAAGCTTAAAGAGGAAATACATAAAATAGATAATTAAAAAATACCATGTATCATAAAAGCTAAAAGTTGGTTATTGAACATACAACAAAACTGACAAATATTCAGCTAGACTGATCAAGAAAAATAATGAAGATAAATAACTTGAGACTATTTAAATTGTAAAAAAAAAGAAGAAAAAGTGAATTAAAATGGAATAGCATGAATGATTGTGTTCAAACAAATATGTAACAGCTATATAGATAAGTTCATAGAAACATATAAACTGCCACAAATAAGCCAAGAAAAAACAGAAAATTTGAATAAATGAAGAACACCTAAGGAGATTTAATTAATAATAAATTTTTGAACTTTCCAAAATTCCCTTTCCATTCCAGATGGTTTTATTGATTAATTCTACTTTGCGTATATTGAAGAATTAACATGCATCTTTCTCAAAAAATATTTCAATAACTAGAAGAGGAAAAAAAAACTTTCAAACTCATTCTAGACAGTCATTATTACTCTGATATAAAAGGTGGGCAAAGACATCCATATCTTTTGTGAAAATAAACACAAAATCATCAGTAAAATAAAAGTAAGTCAAATTCAACATTATATAAAAATGATTACAAACCATTACCCAAATAAAATTTCTACCAGGAATACGAAAGTGTTTAAACTACAAAAATCAACCAATTAAATCTTGGATACTAATAAATAGAAGAAAAACAAACAAAATAATCAATTGATAGAATAGAAATTTGATGCAGTCCAATATTCTGTCTTTATATAAATCTCCACAAACTAGGAAAAGAAGTTAACTTTCAAATCATGAGAAAAGAAAAGATAAAAGTCACACAGAGAACTGAATGATTTTCTCTTAAAGTGAGGATCAGAACAAAGATTCTTTATTTTACATTTACATTTAATATTATTGTAGATATTTTAGCCTGAGCTACTAGACATAAAAGAAATAAAATATAGTAAGTTTGGAGAAGAAGAAATAAAACTCTTCTTATTTGCAGATAAATGAATCATGTATACATAAAATTCAAAGAAATGCACAAACATTATTAAAGTTCACGAGGCCAACAAGACTGCAAAATAGAATATCATTTTTTACAAAAGACTTATATTTCTATGCCCTATCAATGAACAATCCAAAAATGAAATTAAGAACAATTCTATTTGTAGTATCATCTAAAAAGATAAGATGTTTAGGAATAAGTTAATATGGAATGTTCACCATAAAATCTATATGTACAGATTAAAAGATTGAAAATTGTTAAGATTGTAATTTTCAAAACTGAATATTGCAGAAGCAATCTTTCACATTTATGGTCAAGTAATTTTTGCCAAGGACATCTAGACTATTCAACAGAGAAAGAATAATCTGTTAAGAAAAAGATCTTGAGACTAAACTGTATCTATTAGGAAATAATAAGTTTGAATTCCTACTTGAAACAGTATGCTAATATAAACTTAAAATATATCATTGACCTAAATTCAAGACTAAAATTATCCAACTTTTAGAAGGAAACTAGGAGTAAAACTTTTGTCTTTGGATTAGGCAACTTTGTCACAGATAATGACAACAAAATCTCACGTGACAAACAAAAAAAGAGATATTTTTTTTCAAATTTTTGAAAATACCTTTCAAAAATACTATCAAAAAGGTGGAAGTCAATCATAGAACGGGAGGAAATATTTGTAAATCACATAGGAGATATGTAATTTGTATCTGGAATATATAAAAATCTTTACATAGAAACAAGAAAAAGACAAACAATCGGGTTTTAAAAGTGCACCCAACAGTTAGACACTTTTCCAAAGAGCACATGCAAGTTCCCTATTGTGATTGCCCCTATTAATAAAATCTCTTTAGCAATTATTAGTTCGTTTTAATATTATCCTCATTCTTCACTACGTATTAATCAAATATAGATTTTTAACATGTTTTTATATTTAGTTTTTTTGTAGTTGGACACAATACCTTTATTTTTTTATTTATTTATTTTTATGTGGTGCTGAGGATCGAACCCAGGGCCATGTACATGCAAGGGGAGTGCTCTACCTCTGAGCCATAACCCCAGCCCCTCAAGTATAGATTTTTTTTTGTCACTTCATCCTACTATCAAATGTATTTTGCAGTTATTTCTGGCTTTTGTGTGTTACTGGATGCACCAGGGATGAATTTGGTTTTATGTATCATTTTTCAAATACAGTGTGTTGTATTTTATTTTAGAATATACTACTTTCTTAATTAAAGAAAACTCCCAGTTATGTTGAAATTTGCTTTGTTTGACTTTCGCATATTCATGTGGGTGAGAAAGGGTGTGTGTAAATTATTGTATAATATACTAATTATCTATAAGGCTAAAATCTGGGTACTACTTAGAGTAGTAATTTCCACATGACAACTTCTGTCAATTGATTTCCCACTATTTTTCACTCTGGGTACTTCTCCTCATCTTTCAATATTCAGTCATCCCTTATTTTATGATAGCCACCTCCAAAGATACAAGTTTGTGACTTTGACCCATGAGTTATGTGAATACTTCTAAAAGCATATGGCACCAATACCATAATATATTACTAAAGCTAGTCTGCATAATTGGGCATTAAAAATAAATCTTCCATATCTTTTCAAACACTGTGTTTTCTTTACCACATAACAGAACTCAATATGGTTCATACATATTTTAGGTTCCTAATATAACAAATAATAAATAAGCAAATAGTGAACAAGAAATATTAACAGAGATCCTGAGAAAAATTAAGTTGTAAAAATTAAACATGTGTCATGTCCATAGTAATCATGGTTTTCCTCTAGCAACCAATCTCTAGGGTGTAAGTAAAGACCATTCAGGAAAGATGGTCTCAACTTCCAGACTTAACTTCAAACTTGTGACATTGGTTATTTCTCAGGGATTTTGATATTTTTCACTATCACAGCCACAGTTGGTCTAAAGGTAATAATTTTCTGAGCAGGAATCCAATTTTGTAACCATCTCTGTCAGCATGGTGATTTTGTATTGTGCCTATAAGACTCAGTAGGATCCATCAACATAACCCCGGATAGGTCTCCTATAACACATTTGTTCTCAAACTAACGGATTAGAAACAAAATTAACCAGAAATACATTCAGTAAATTGGCGAGTTAAGCATGTTGAAACTTATTGGTATAGATAAATAATTATGTATGTCACCCATATATGAATTTTCTTTGCCTGTCAAAATCTCTTCATATTCTTTGCTTTTCTGCACTAGTTAATGATATTCTTATTGATTTCATTTCATTGTCTGTGCAAAACAATGCCCTTGGTTTTTTGATCATTCGTAAACATGAATAAAGCAGAGGAGATGATTTGGAAAGTGTATGAAGCTGGTGTATTTGTATATATGTACATCATCTAAGGGAGTGAAACAGATATGGTGGCAGTGAGAAAGCAAAAAAAGGGCTGATCACCAGCAAGGATGAGAGTCTAGAAAATTACATACTCAGGGACACAGAGAAAGAAAGCTCAAAAATTACATACATAATATTTAAAAGTATTTTTTTCCAAAGATGAAGATTCTTTTATTTCTGGTGAGCATGTTTCTATCTTGTTATAGATGAGAATCTCATGCTGACTTTAAACAGACTTGTGTGAACTTGAGAATTTTTTTTTTTGAAAAATGGAATGAAATTCTATTTCCTCATATATCCCATGTATAAATCTGTAAAATGCTATGGTTAGTAAAATTTCCCCTTTTCTTCTATAGTCTCTTATTTTTTCTTTTCCTTTCTTGTTATGTTTTTTGTTCTTTCATCTTCTTCCTATTTCCAGGACAAAAATCATTACAAATACACTATGTACTCTCATGACTAAACAAAGCATTATTTTTTATCACAATTAAAAGAAGTCAAATAACCTGAAATCTAAGCATTTTCTTTCTTTCAAGATTTACAAATAAAAACCTTAAGATTTTCATGATTTTTTTTTTCCCCTCAGTACTGGGGATTGAACCCAGTGGTACTGGACCACACTCCAACCCTTTTTATTTTTTTATTTTGAGACAGGACCTCACTAAGTTGCTTAGCCCCTCACCAAATTGCTGAAGCTGGCTTTGACTTAAAATCCTCTTGCCTCAGCCTGCCCAGCAGCTTGGATTATAAGCGTGAACCAATACACGTGGCTTCTCATACATTTTTAAAATGAATAAAACCTACTAATTTCGTTGTTTCCTATGTCCCTTGTATTGTGAACCAATACGTGTGTTTCAACAAAAGGGGCATGGGTGATGCATATTATGGGTTATCTGCTCATGTGTCAGCATAATGATTCAGAACTTTACTTTGTAATGAAGCTTAAGCAAAATATGACCTTTTTGACAGACTGATGTGACATGCACACAAATTATTTTAGTCTTGGAAAACTTTTTTTATAATCTTAGAGGCCATATTTTGATTTCAGGGTTGCTCATGAAACAAATAAATTTTTTAGCTAGTTCTAAATAGTGATGATTAACAATTTATCAAATATGAAACATGTTGTAGACAATTAAAATTTTATTTCCAACTCTAAGTTATTAATTTTAAGAAAAAAACATACTCCACCATAAACTTTGAAAAGAAATCAATGGACAATTCACTTTTCACCATCCAGGTGTTCTTCTTTTCTACATTAGATGCTAATATTTATGAATTCTTTTCAAATGAAGAAGGTGTCAAGTAAAAAAGACCTTTTCTTATCAATGTAGAAGTATAGTGTGTTAATAATATGCAAATTCTCCATATCTAGTTACAAATGCAATGTATATTTCTCTCATTAACCATTCTTAAACTTAGATCAGTAACTTAACTAAAGGGAAAGTTGTCTAAACTAAATAAGCAAGTGGGTATTCATTTCCATCTATCTAAATTTCTTTTTGAATGAAAGACAGGGAGATGCTTGAAAGACTTCTTGAACTGAGGAAATAAAGCTAGAGTTTAGGAAACCAAGCCCATGAGAAAGAACTGGAGAGTAGAGAGTTATGTGGAAGATTCCTTGTCATCCATGGAGGATCTCCTCAAGTACTCAACTGATCAGTGTGGGAGGAGACCACCTCACAGACTAAGAAGAGACCAACCTAAAAAAAAGAGCAGTCAAACTGTATGAAATTTACACAGGGTATGAAGAATGAGCATCAATGGCAAAGAGGATAAAATTTTGTGTAAGGAAATGGACACACACTAGGGCTATTAGCAAATACCAATCAAGTCTTTCATTTGTGAGTGTGAACAGGTATCCAAGAAGTCACAACTACTTAAAGTAATAAATAGTATGAAAAGTAGTGAAAAGATTGAACACACATAATGAGATAAATATGAAACAAAATGAAATTAAAATTAGTAAAATTCGTACCAAGGGAGACTTTAAAATGTAAAGAGGAGATCATATCTGTAAATCAAGAAAGACCTTTATATACAAGAAATAATAATCAAATCTTGGGCAAATATATTAGATTGCAAAATAAAATTCTGTTAGCTAAATAACCTAAGCTATCTCTGCGAATACTGATAACACAGAAATAGAATGATGGTAGGAGGACATATAAAAAATAATTAGAGTGTTTTATTGATTTATGTGCACCAAATTCCCTCCTGAAAGACAAGAAGAGAATTTTGGTATAGTGATGGTGGTGTGAAACTATTGTTTTCCACCTTTTTCCTGGAAAATATTTAAAACAAATAAATATGATGTGAAATAAAACAATAAATTCAATTATTGTTGAAATTAAAAGACATTTACAATTCCAAAATAAAAAATGTACAAAGGTGTCAAAAGCAGTGGAAGTTCAGGAGGTAGTCTTTCAATTGTAATCTGAAGATATTGTAGATGCTATTTCCAGAAAAAGCCAATGAAAAATACTGCTTGTAGATAAATGTAAAAGCCCTGAGGTACAACATCTAAATTACTTGTATATCATTAACAGTTTGGAGAACAACAGCTGGCAACAAAAGTTTCCTGGGATTCACTGTGATTTCCAAGAACAGAAGAAGGGAAGCTAAGTAACACAGAAAGAAATCAAATTTGCATAAGTCTTTAGTTGCTATGACCACATGGAATAAATGAAGATTTACCTTGACAACCTTATCAGCTGCCCCTCTTTAACTGATCCAAATATTTCTGTATGCTGCCTGATGTCTTTGTATTGATCAGGTATGGGACACATGAAAAGATAAGTTGTATTTCATTATGTCAGACTCCTAGAATTCAGCCCTTCAACATGGCCGCTCTTCCACTATTGATATAAATAGACAGCCAGCCCACCTCCTACTCACTAAATTTTTATTTTAGCATGAGGCTAATACAAGCTCAATGCACTTGCTTTTCAATCTTTCTCAATCAGCACAGGAGAAGACACAGAGAAGTCCCTTAGATTAATCTCTGGGAAGCTCTTTCCTTAACTTGAGATAGTAAAAAATGTCTTCTAATTCCTTTATTATTTTTATTTTCAGAGAGAGAAGGATTTGGATTTATAGTGCACCAATATATTGCTAAAGAGAAATATTCCTTACAGATTCCTCTTTTAGTTTCCAATATCCTTTCACATTTGATGAGAGCAAGGGCTGATTTGTTATGAAGAGCAGACTGATTTCTAATTATCTTCTTTGGAAAGTTCCAAAACATGGTTAGTTTCCCAACTAACTTTAATTGTTCTACCTACTATATTTTGTGCCTTTAAAGCTTCCTAATAAGAATTTTTAAAAATATTCCAGAGATAGGCCAATGGACCAGTAGCAGAACAATAGGTACTAGACTGCCTAAGCATGAGAGGAGCTTTACTGAACGTCCCTTGAAAGCTTGCAATATTGCACTGAGTATCCAGGGACTGTAGGGCTTTAGAAGAACATAGAAATCTTGGTCATAACTCGTTATTGCCTCCTTAACATCCACTCAATACTGCTGGGCAGCAACAGTGTAATTTAATGGATTAACATTATCCCCTTTTCCACACCTCTCAGCCACAATGTGGAGTTTAGGGCTGGGTGCCTACCTGATGCACATCCAAGATAAACTGCATGTTATCTGAACATCCTGACTGATTCAGGGCTGCTGTATACCTTAAGTACATGTGGAGTGAAGCTAGGCTTTTTGTGCTAGTGTTGAACATATATTCTAGGAACTGTTAGCATCCACCTCATATCCATGCAAGGACTCTCCTCTTAAAATGAAATTAATAATTGAGAAGGCAGAAAAGAGGCATAAAAAATAAGTGATTAGTAATCACCAGATTAATCAAATACCATCTTTCTTTGAAACTTACAATTGTTAATGGTTCTCAGCTTATGATATGGTTATGGGTCACCAATTCTATCATACACTAAAAAATATAAGTAAAAAATGTATTTATTACACCTAACCTACACTACTGAACATTCTAGCTTAACAAAACAAGTAAATATAGAACAATAGTTGCTTCTTATCATGATGGGAGCTGAGGTTTCTATCACTGCCTGGCATTATGAGGGTATTGCTGTAGCATATTGCTTCCCTAGAAAACAAAATTCAAAAATTGAAGTGGTTCATAGGAAATGCATATTGGTTTTGCACTTATATCATCTTTAAAGAAAAGGAGACAATAAAACACATGATATTCAGTAATGCCCTTGCCTTGTCCTGCTAAACCTAGCTTAGTTAAGGAAACAATGTGTGAAAGTCTGGGCTGGAATGTTCAGATATCTTTTATCTTGAAGGATACTTGCTTTCTCTTATGCACACTGGAAACTAGAGTAAATTAGTGTCATCTGTAGAATTCTTGCATGTATGTCTGGAAAATTGCTTCTTGGGATGCTGGTCATATAAGCAGACTAAGCAAGCTAATGCTGATGGTTTCACTAACATGTAAAATCTAACATATAAAACCACTCTCTCAGTGGTCACTGGCAAGGAACTAAGGGCACTTTGTCCCCCATCCAGCTGGCTGCCACTGGACAAAAATTTCTTGGAGAGGAAGTACTATTTGATGATCACTTTGAGGGATGGATGTACTATTTAGCTTGTCAACCTTGAACTCTTCTTGGACCAATCAATGATCTCTTGTGTTTACCATTAAATTCTGTCTCAAATGCTGCCTCTGGGCACTTTCTTTGGACTTTCAGCAACCTACCTGACTTCTCTGCCACAATTGGGCTATGGAAACGTTGACACTATCAGAAAATGGGGGAGAAGAGAAAGTATGTCTATATCTATATATATAACTATGTCAGAATTTATTTGTTTATTTATTTTTGCTTTAAATTATGTTTCTGTTACTTAAGATTAAACTAGTTTTCCAAGTGCTGTAGGTAGCCTAGAGATGGGAGGATTTTAGGTCTAGTGACAATAGTAATAGTAAATGATAAGTTAAAATCTGTAGCCAATCAGTAATATATGTAAGTCTGATGTGATTTTAAATGTTGGAGGTACACATAAACCATTGTTATACTAATGGATATATAATGTAAAAGTGGCCCAGAGTCAAAGCATTGGACAGCTGGAAAATTATGGAAAAAAATCACTATGATTGTTGAGGAATAATGAATATGGCCTTTGACTTGAGTTTATATCCCTATTCCAAAATGAAAAAATTGGAGATTTAATTTTAACTCTTTCATAATCATGAAATTATGAAATTTATTTCCTAGGGAAGTAAATCAAGGATTTAAATTAATTCTATTAAACCCCAAGAACCCTTCCATTTGTATGGTATCATTTTTGAGTTCTCTGAATCTGAGAATATTCAAACACTCAATAATGAATATTTGAAGGCTGAATAGACTTAATTCTCACATCAGTAGTAGAGCAAATGACCTTCCAATGGTGAATCTATGGTTCTGCTATTTTAGTTTCTTGTGGGTTAGCAGACAGGTATCATAGATAGTTTTAATATTGTCTTCTGAAATAGTTTATTATCCTATATTTAATGATTTTTGTCATAGTACATTTTACAAGAATAGAAACAAAGATCAGAAGGAGGATATTATAATCTGTTAAAATAAATCTGCTCAGTTTATGGGCTCTCTTGTTTTCCTCCTCTGTCATCACAGAAGTTGTTCTCCATGAATATTTCTAGTTTTTTCCCCCCTTTTGGTTCTCTTTGGTTCCTGGATACCTCTCCACATGTCATTACACCAGATGTTGTCAAATCTGATTTTATTATTTGATATTTGAGTTTCTTGTTTATTAGAACCGCTGCCAACACAGCAAAATGCAGAGTAGTCTTTCAGGTTTGAATTGCCCATATGCAATTTAGACAGCATGTGGAGTATGCTCAGAGTAGACTGTGACATGAATTTAGTTTCTTTGAAGTTAATTGTCAGCTCTTAGAGCTATAGTCACTGAGAATAGTCAGCAAAATGCTGCAATCACCATCATTAAGAAATTTTGAATGACTGCCTTTAGATGCAGCATAAAGCTTATTGATGTAGGGGAAAAAGATCATTTCAGAATAACGAACATTTATCATGGTACTATTGCCAAGTTCCTAATTATATCTTAAGGCATGGCTTTCTGAAAGAAACTGCATAGAATTTAATCTACTGTCAAATTCCACTAAAGTTAGTAATAAGAAGTGAAAGAGAGGCATCAAGTCTAACATGCATACCATGCATTGTTGTTACTAATGATTCAATATACTTTATCATTAAGTAGCTTACAGATAGATGACTAAAGAGAGAGAAGAGAAATTCTGACTTTTAATAACTGAGGAGGGAGAAAACTGTCAGTCTCTAAAGTAGGGTTCTATCCATTACATAATGATAACACTGTCTACACTTATATCAGTGAATGAGTACAGGCTGAACTGAAGACACAGCTCCTGTCAGCTCTATAGCAACTACTTAGAAAACACAGCAGTAATTGTGAGACAAAGTACAAGCAAGACAACTGGATGGCAATTCTTTAGGCTTTCACTTTTATAAAAATTCCAACTCATAGGGAACACATTTTTTTTCTTGACTTCTAAATGCCTTCTTTAGAAGAAATTTCGATTACATGCTATAGTTACATGTGAAATTTAATTGTACCTTGTGATTTAGATCATCTCCTGACACTTCCATATATAATAAATCATAAGACACTATAGACATTTGGTCATAATTTCCATCTCGCCTATACCTAAAATTTTTATATTTTAACCATAAACCTTAGGTTTATTGGTGATGAGCTGACAAATTTTGGGGTCTATATGTGAACTTCATTTTATAATAGGTGTGTTTCATTTTCAATGCTTATTTAGAGATGGATAATACTCAGTGATCTCATTTATCTTTCACAAACTGCTTGAATTAGATGCTTTCATAGACCAAGCTTTCAAATAGGAAAGCTGACAATCAAATTAACAAGTTGTACAAAGGTAAACCAATGAGTGGAAGATCTATTAAATGCTGAATTTCACAACTTGTTTTCAACACCATATTTCTTCTAGGTAACATGTTGATCTTCATTTCTTGTAGAACATGTCTTATAGAAACTACATAATTTATCACTGCACAGAATTTCACAAAGATATATGGAATCAAATAATCTCTTTTCATCACTTCACTTTGATTTGTGAATTAGCTAATAAAATTGAAGGGTGATTTATAAAAATAAGTAATACTAACACTGTTATCTTCACAAACATAATAGGAAAATTATATAATCCTGTAATAAATATTTATCCTTTAATTGTACCTTTCTTTTGATAACAAAAGTTGATAGTACCTTACTTTTGAATGTGAAAAGATGCTTCAATGTGAGGGAAAGAGAAAACTGGACTGAGGCAGGAGGGCTCACATTTTAAACTACATTTTACAAGGCATAGAAAATTATACAATGAAAGCCAGTCTAAAAAATTTGAGTAAATTCAAAATTATGGGAATATGTCAGTTAGATAAAGCACTGAGAAATTCTCAGGATGAGGACTAAGAAATGAAAAGAAAATACAAATTAAAGTTTCAGTGTAAGAACAAGACCCTAGCCTGCAGTCTAGATTCCATGATATACCCTAGCCCCTATCCCTCCAAAAGTTTTATTCCTGTCAAGATCCTTCTTCTGTATCATATTCTCCCATTTAAAATTTAACCAAAATAATTTCAATGGATAACAACATCAGTATGAGTAACTATGAATAAACTACTACTGTATCTCTCCTTCTGAGTTGACCATCATAGATATCTCATATGAGTAAAATCAAATCTTTATTGTCAGTAATGGTAAGTAAATAAACTGTGTTGAATTACCCTGTTCTCCACAACATCCATATCTCAATTTATTTCCAATAAAAAGATTAAATTCTGTATAATAACATATTATATGATGTTATGAAATAATAATTTAAATTTCAAATAAGTATCCCATTTCTTATTAGAGAGGGAAACAGACACCATTTTTTATTAATTAGTTTTTAAAATATGAATTTTAGCATGTCACTGAATATTGAACATTAGGTATCAAATACACAAACACACACAATTGAGTCTTTCTTAGATGTTGAAAGACAGAAGTCCCGCAAAAAATGAAGAACAGACCTTCATTGCAAATTAAATTTGCCTAAAATCATTAACAACAGAAATTATTCTTGACTCTTCTTAGTCTCAGCAATTCCCTGTTTTGACCTCCAATTGCCACAGGAGAACATTTTCTCTGCTGCCATTTTTCTTTTTTAGAACTTGTTCCCTTGCAGGGAAACATGTTTCTTAATTATTAGGACTTGCTAAATTGACTAGACATATTGGAGTTTAAGGTAAAAAAATTGTATATGTGTATATATATAGATAGAGATAGATAGATAGATAGATATAGATAGATATAGTTTCACAGTGAGTCCTTATGGAGATGGAAAAGGTACTATATATATATATATATATATATATATATATAGAGAGAGAGAGAGAGAGAGAGAGAGAGAGAATATATATATATATATATATATATATATATATATATATATATATATATATATCCTTTCCTGTGCAGGACATATGGTACTTCTCTGCTCAATGGCCTATGCTCTGTTCCAGTTACATTAATCAATTTAATCACTGTTCCAGATTCTCCTGAGCACTTTCACATTATTGCTTTCAAATTCCTTTCACATTGCCATGCTGCTATATCCTCTATTCTTCCTCATAATTCTCAGTCAATGTAATAAGCATTTATCATGTTACTTTAAATATCTTCCATAGGCAAATTTCTTCAAAACTGTTATTTCAGTTGGGAATCTACTGAATTCCAGGCTTGCATATACAACAGATCATTAGAAATCCCACTCTGATACACAATAGGTGTGATGAATTTAACATGTCAAAATCAGAATCTTTATTATTAAAATAAAAATAATTCAAATTTAGAAAGCATGTTTAAAACAGTTCCCCAAAACACCTTTTTTGTGTACCTAAAAAATGTGTTAATATTTCATATCCCCTAAAAATCTTTTGAAGTTACTATTTAACTTTTTAAAAATTTCCCTAACATATGATAATATACACAAGGAGAGTTGCTGTTTTGTGGATTGGCCAGGCTCAAGTAGGTGTCTGTGTTGATTGGCGCTTCAGTCATCAGAAATTTTGACTTGGGTGGAAGTATTCAGGTGGCTCTTTCATATGGCTAGCAGTTCATACAAGACTCCAGGAAAGCTCAAACTGGGTCTATTGGCTGAAATTGTTCCCCATTGTATCTCCACATGACTCCAGCTTGTCTCAGCATTGCCACTGTGTTTCTAGAATCAACGTCTCTAGCTCCAGAGAAAGATATCACAAAAAATACATGCGATTGTTGATGTCTCATTCTATTAGTCAAAAGAAGTTATAGAGCCAACTATGATTGAAAGGAGTAGACATAGGCTCACCTCTCAGTAGAAGCAATTACAGTGAATTTGTAGTCATGCTTAATCCCCAGAGTGAGACTTTTGGTCAAAATTATTTATATTTCTCCCACAGACAAAATACATTTACCCCTTCTAAAATCCTCTAAAATCTCATCCTTCATGCCATCATGTTCAGTTTAAGGTCCAGATTTCATTATCTGTAACAGAATACTGTATATATATATATATATATATATATATATATGTACATAAGAAGAGGTTATATATATACATTCAATAATATGTATGCATATTAATAAGAACAACTTCTTAGAAGCATATATACGCAAATATATATATCTTATGAGATATAAATTAATGAGATGGCTGGCAGTTGGATTCCCTAGACAGCTTCAGGATGGGAACTGGTGACCAGAAAGATCAAGGCATTCTTAGAGGGTAGAAACTTTCAGCTCCAACCCTTTACCTCCAGACAGGGACTGGAAAGTGAGTTTATCATCAATGGTCAATGATTAATCAATGGTGTCTACATAATAGAAACTCTGATGACAGGTCGTGGAGAGCATCCCTGGGTAGTGAATACATTGCTTGCTGTGACAGTGATGCACAAGGACAGAGGAATCTTTCTCTAGTACTTTCTGGATCTCTTCATTTGGCTATTCATCTGGTTCATTTATGATATACTAAATAATGAACTCTTTAGAAAACCTAAGCAGTTTCCCTAACTTCTGTGAGTCATCTAGCAAATTACTGAACATGACAAGGGTGTCATGACAACTCCTGATTTAGAGCCAAATGGAATAGAAATATGGGTAACCTGGAGATCCATTACTTGTGATTTGTATCTGAAGTTGGGGGTCAATCTGATGGGACAGAACAGTTAACCTGTGCAGTCTGAATTAAAGCTGGTGAATTAGTGTTAAAATTGAGTTAAGTTTAGAACACCCTGCTAAGGTCCATAGAATTTGAGAATTGTTTGTTAATGGAAAAATAAACAAACAAATAAAAACCCCAGAAGCATTTTGGATAGAGAAATTCATTTGTTACCCTTTTGTCATCCAAATCAGGTACAATGGCAGAAGTTCTTTTTCAGGGTCAGAGATGTTATCTCCCTCCATGCTGCCTTTTACTCATTATGAAATGGGTGATAGAAACAGGATCATCACAACAGACATCCCTATTCCAAAAGTAACAGGCTGAATCATTTCTTGAAAGGTGACTATGTTAAATTGAGACTGACAGAATAGTGCCCTAGTCAAACATGTCTGAAGAAAAAGAGATCTCAAGCATGCGCATACAGAAGAAAGGACCCAGATGTGGTCTGCCACCCAGGAGGAGTGGCCTCAGAAAAAAGCTTCCATGTCTGATCTTGATCTTGGATTTCTAGCCTCATTAACTGAGAAAATGAGTTTCTGTGGTACCTAATCTGTGGTATTTTGTTATGAAAAAATCTAGCAATCTAATGCAGCAGGAAGCATGGGAGACACATAATAGACCATGGACCATACTGTTTGAATCCTACCAAATGCATGCTGTTAATTCCTCCTGTTCCATGGATGAAGAGTGTTTCTGGAGTAGGAAAGAATTCTGTTTAATAAGAATCTGTTTTCTTGTTAAAGTCCTTGGTGTTCCAGTTCATAAGAAACGATCTGTTTGCAACTGAGTGATTTTCTAAGCTTGCTCTCTGACCATGGAAGTTTGGATACTCAAAAGTATCTTTTCATCTTGAATTATTTTATCACTTTTGTAGTATAGCTCCTTTTAATAGTTTTTGAACTCTATGTATGAAATTATAATCTATTCTATTAAGGTAATACTGATAGGCATCTCTTTACCTTCAAAAACATTTTGTGGTATTCCAAGGCAATGCTCATGACCAGAATCGCCTTTATCTGGTGGAGAGGCTATCCAAGGTCCTTTCCCCTCCTGCCACATTTTTCAGTGCCAAGGATCAAACCCTTGACCTTTTACAAGTTGGGCAGCATTGTCCTACTAAACTGCATGTGGTGTCAGCACCAACTCTGTTAGTGTAGGTCTTTGATGTCTTAACCAAAAGACCTAGAGCCATATCCCTGACTTGATCACTGTACTTGTGACTCCCTGGATTTGACCTGTGTCTTAGAGGCATTTCTTACTTTGCAAACTTTAGATAGCTGGAGAATCTAGAGTGAAATGACTCTGTTATTTTCAACTCAGAAAGTCTTGGGTTGAAAATTCTCTAAATTCTACTTAGAAACATACAAGTGCTTTTAAGTTAATTTTTTTCTTGGTTCTATAATTTTTCATAGTCAGTTAAAGGAAGCCAGTTGGAACTTTTAATATTCTGCCTGGAAATTTTTTATTCAGATTCACAAGTTCATTTTATACATTCTTTTTTCTTACTGAAAGTAGCATTTAACTATGAGTTATAGAGTATGTGAGTTAGGATTCCATTTCTACAGACTTAAATAGTAATTTTCTGAGCAAATTTCTCACTGTCTTTCCAAATGTCAAAAGTAGCCTGTTTTTAACCCTTCAGGACTAAGACTTCTGCCTGGCCCTAAAGCCAACTTCACAAGTACAATTTTCTGTTTCAAGCATCTATTGCAAAGCAACAAAAGAACTGAATCTTAATAGCTTAAGGCATTTAACAACTCTCATAATTCTGTGGATTGACTGACTATATATTATTTAAATTTCTCTACATAAAGATGCACACAGCTGCTCCCACCATTGCTAGAGTGCTCACACCATTGCCAGACTGCTCCCACCATTGCCAGAACACCAGGTGAAAGCTATAGGTGGTGGCTGGTGTTATCATATCTAGAATGGGTGACTCATACCTCATTACAGGTGATGGATACTGGCTCTCCATTTGGAGGAAGTTCAACTAAGGCTGTGGTTTTCCTGCTTTTGAACAAGACATGTTGCTTAGGCATCTCATTTTTTCGTTGGTATCCAAAATGGAGTATTCCAAGAAATGAAGATGGAATACAAAGATCTCCTAAGGATCTGACTCTGAAGTTACAGTTGCATCTTCTTCACTACATCTTCCCAATCAGATCAAATCAATTAGAGCCAAACCAGATTCCAGGGAAGTGAAGGGAGTCTCTACATAGAGATTAGAAGAGTGGTAAAATACATGTACCAGTCTATGAAATTGGGTCTTGAGTTAAATATGAAGTACTTAAATATTTTTCAAACAGTGAGTGAATAAAAGAATCAATGCTTTCATCTCAGCCAAGAATACATTTCTTTAATATACTGTCATTTAAAAGAGTACTAATATTTCAATACGTATTTAAATTATCCATTATCTGGGAAGCCTTTTAAATTTATCTATCATATCATAAAATGGCTTTCTTTTCAATTTAATTAAATTATAAAGCTCTTCTTGTTCAACATTAGACTTGAATAGTATATTTACTTCTTATCTTCACTGGAATGCAAGTAAGAAAAGCACTTTATGTTGTTCATATATTTTTACAGAGTACCTATCCCAGTGTCTTTTATATTAGTCATTAATAAACTATTGTAGAACATGATGTGTGATATTTTAAATTACTGATATGTAACCAGTTTTCAATATAGGCTTAACAATTTAGTGAGAAAACTTGCTTATGGAAATACATTTTTTAAAAAATTATTTTATATTGATTTTAGATTTTTAGAAAAATTGTAAAGATAGTACAGAGAATACCAATATAACCAACACTTGTTTCCCCTTATAGGAACATTTTATATTAGTAGGATGCATTTTTACTATTAAGAACCAATATCGATTCATTATTAGTTAACACCCATACTTTATTCATATTAGTGCATTTTTATCAAATATCTTTTTTCTGCTCCAGCTCATCATGCCACACTGCCCTTGATAAACAGGTTTCTTAAGCTATGCTTGGTCATGAGTTTCTTAGGCCATTCTTGTTCCTGATGACCTTGAAAATATTGGGGGTTCAGGTCAAGCATTTTTAAAAATTTATTTATTTATTTGTTCTAATTTGTTATACATGACAGCAGAATGCATTTCAGTTCATAGTACACAAATGGAGCACACTTTTTCATTTCTCTGGTAGTATACAAAGTAGAGTCACACCATTCGTGTCTTCATACATGTACCTAGGGTAATGATGTCCTTCTCATTCCACCTTGTTTCCTACCTCCCTGGTAGGAAACATTCAGCCTTTGTTTTGGGGGGGGATTGGCTTACTTCAATTGGCACAATATTCTCCAACTCCACCCATTTATCTGCAAATGCCATGATTTTATTCTCTTTTAATGCTGAGTAATATTCCATTGTGTATATATACCACAGTTTCTTTATCCATTCATCTACTGAAGGACATCTATGTTGGTTCCACAATTTAGCTATTGTGAACTGAGCTGCTATAAACATTGATGTGACTGTGTCACTGTAGTGTGCTGTTTTTAAGTCCTTTCAGTACAAACTGAGCATTGTGATAGCTGGATCAAAAGGTGGTTCCAATATGAGTTTTCTAAAGAATCTCCATACTGCATTCCAGATTGGTTGTACCAACTGCAGTCCCAAAAGCAATGTGGGAGTGTGCCTTTTCGCCTACATCCTCAAGGTCAGGCATTTTTTAGAATGATCATCTATTGGGCTTATTTAATGTTTGCCTCATGATTAGAATGGGGGTATGTTTGGAGGGAAGGAAGATCATGGAGGCAAAGGGCCATTCATCATATCATATCAAGGATACACACTAATCATATAACTCACCACTGGTGATATTAATTTATATTAGCTGTTAAAGGTAATATACTTCCAGTTTGTTTGCTGAGATATTTTTCCAACTTGGTAAAGTATAATCTGTGAAAGAAAGCTACAACTACAACACATTAGAGAGTGATGCTTGAGATGGAGTATCTACATTAATCATTTAAATTTATTTTTACACAAAAGATCTATCCTCTCCCACTTGCATATTTATTTAATTATTTATTTAGATCAGTTTGAACTCCTTGATATAACACAACATCATTTTAATTATTTTGTTTTAAAAATTGCTTCAACTTTGAACATTTGGAGTTTTTTAAGTTGAACTCTGTCTCCCATTATTGTGGATATTTTTAATCTGTTCCTTGCATTCCAGCATTACAAGATACTTCAGATTTATCCCTTGTATATCCTTCCTTCCTTCTTCCCTTCTCCCTTTCTTTCTTCCTCCCTCCCTCTTTCCCTCCCTCCCTCCCTTCCTTCCTTCCTTTCTTCCTTCCTTCCTTTCTTCCTTCTTCCTTCCTTCCCCAGGGGAACTCTACAGCTCAATGATATCCCCAGTCCTCTGCTTATATATATATATTTTTTATTTTGAGACCAGGTGTAAGTTGCCCAGGATGACTTCAAATTTGTGATCCTCCTGCCTTAGCCTCCTAAGTTTATTGGGATTACTGTTGTATACAACCACATTCAGCATACTTTGAATGAATGTCCTAGAATCAGCCATTTCTCCAAGGAGATCTGGTTCCTTTCACAGAAAGAGGACAGAGAACCCAAATATAGATACTAGATGCTGCTCCTTGGTATCATTGTTTCTAGGCAATTTTTAGTTAACATAGAGAAAAACCCATGTATTTTGATCTATGTGGATATAGATAACCACAAATATTTCTCCGTGTAACCAACCATCTGTATCTATATAAAGTCAAACATGTGTTCACATGAATGTCTCCAACTCTGATTGCCACCTGGATAATTTTTACATCCTCTCCTGACATACCTGTAATCTCCAATCCCAATATGTAGAAATCTGGCTCCTACCATCATCCATGGCTTTCCTTAATTTCTCAATTTCAATATATACATAGAATGTTAGACTTTTTAACTTTTACCCAGGTGAAACAATTTTATCTACTAGAGTACATTATGATATACAATGACTTTTTCTTAGTCATACAGACTCTTAATTTCCAAAGATACTTAGGTTAAAACCTACCACTATCTCTCTTCAGAAAAAATTTTTCATATACTTACAACAATTTAGATTATTTTATGACAATCAGCATTCTGTTCTTGGATTCCCAGCCTTTTAAACGACTTTTTATAAAGTTGTGTGTATAAGGTTAGTTTCATCTTGTAAGAGTCTATATTCTTTTGACAAATACTCAGTATTTCTTTTTACCACGATAGTATCATACAGAATAGTTTCTCTTTCCTAAAAAAATCAACTGGCATTTATTTATTCAACTCTCAGTTTTCTCAGCCCTTAGGAGCCATTGATCTGTCAGATAATGGAAATCATAGTATATAGTCATTTAGACAGGCTTTTTCATCTGAGTATTATGCATTTGAATTTCATTCCTGCCTTTTTGTAGTTTGGTAGCTTATTTCCTATAATTACTCCATTGTTTCCTATATCATAGTTTATTTATCTATTTACCCTTTGAAGGGTATCCTTGTTGCTTTAGTTTATTTTTTTTTGTGATGGTAAATAAAGCTGCTATAACCAATTGCATGCAGGTTTCTGTATGGATGCATATTTCAAATCTGCACAATTGCTGGACTGATTTGCTTCATTAGAAATGAAAAGTTGCAAAGGTAAATTTAATATTTATTTTAATCACAAATATTTTTATCATAAATATACTAGAAATGTATTATAAATATGGTATAATAAAAATATATGCTAAAATATATAATATAGAATTTTAAAACCTATATCAAAGAAAAGAAATCTATAACCTGTTTTCAGAAATAATCACATAAAATTTTGTTGGGTATTCTTTTTTTCTTAACTTTTTTCTAAAATGACTCACATGACTTTTTGAGCTCCAAATTTTGGAAAAAAGACTCAAAAAAACTTTTAATTAAAAATTACTGAAGAACCCTGCATCTCACAACACAGTCAAACATTCATAATTTTAAAAATATTTATAATTTTGATTAACAGGTACTTGCAGTTGTCTTGACCTTTAAAAAATAAAGCTGAAAAAATTATTATAAATTGAAAATGAAGTTGTTAAAAGTCTCAACTTGATAAGATGTGAAATAACATTAAAAATGTATTGTGAAAATTCTTTTTCAAAAAAACACATTTGCTATTAGCAAACAGGACCTTCCTCAGGTAAAATGATTTTAAAAACCATACTGCATAGATAATGCAGCTAGTTCTACTTATTGGATCAATAGGCAAAAGACAAGTACTTAAAGTCTTCAGTTCCAATCGTTTGCTCACTGCTTATTGCTGGGATTTCATATTCATCACTCCTTATTAGATAACTGAATGGCAGTGGAGTTAACAAGCTGACATATACTTAGTTCTGAAGTGGACAGATTTTTAGCTGGTGGACTGGCTGCTTTGTTTTCTCGCCATCTTGGGGTTTGGGCTTTTCTGGAGGCCTGTGTTATAACTGAAGCTGTGCAGTACCAACATTTAGATGGCTGCTGACTTGGATCTCATCTCTTTGCTTTTCCTTATGTGATTCACTGCAGGCCTCTCTAGCATTTCTTTGGGGTAGAGGTTTCCTGACAATCA